>NW_026014736.1:0-53446 GCF_020379485.1 Brassica napus | reverse complement strand
TTTTCAGGTGGACAAGAATGTCTAATGGAAATATTCTTTTGGAGCTTTTGAGCGCTGTAGAGGCCAAAGTTGTAGACTGGGGTCTGTAACTTAAAGGAAGAACAGGTAAATGTTCCAATGTCACTTTTAGTTGTTTATCAAGAGATTTATGTTAGGTTTGGTTTCTAATCGCCGTTTTTAAGCAGAAGAGGAAAAGATGTTGAACGCAACATACATCATAAGTGTTGCAAGAAAGCTCGGATGCTCAATTTTTCTGTTACCTGAAGATATAATAGAGGTACATAGCTTTTCATATTCCGAAGTTGGTTTTCTTTGCGCATTTTCAGGTAACTAATCTGGTTGGATGTTTAAACAATGATAACAGGTATACCAGAAAATGATGCTTATATTGGCTGCTAGCATCATGAACTGGAGCCTCCAGCAACAATCCGACACTGAGTCGTGGGTCTCTGATGATTGTGACGTAAGCTCTCTGACAGAAGAAATCTCCATTTTGTCCATAGACGATGGCTCCTCAGATGCCCAAAATGATGAAGATGTAAAATAACTTTCAACTTTATTGCTATCATATCAAAAGAGTAAAGAAAAGAAAACAGAATGTAGCTCTAAATGTATATTTGATTTGTGGAAAGACATTGTCATTTGAAGACTTTTGGTCATGAAGAGTCATATTTGTTTTTTTTTTTACTATTAAATTCTTATAAATGAGAAATGAATTCATAGATTAAACTCTGCAGGTGAAGCAAATGGTGCATATACTGAAACGAGATAATAAAACTCTATTGTTAACATCTACATCATATGATTGATTTTTTTGTAAAGAAAGATTTGAAAAGTTATGGGCAATATGTTCCATGAAAAAGAGAAGAGAAAAATCACATTTGGCAAAATAATATTGGCTTGGTGAGAATTCAACCAGAATAAGACACATGGCAAGCGTTGATTGAAGCTGTTCTTCAATTAGTATTTTGTATAAAAACATTCTGATTTTACATTTTGGATTTATTCAAAAATAGTCATTTTATTTTTTCATCTATCTAACAGAATATGTAGCTGGTATTGAGTTCATTCTTTTGAGAAGGTTTGTCTCCATGCACGATCTTCTGCAAATGAGCTACGGTTTGGTGTTCTAGGAACATCAAATTGATTCTTCATAAAGGAGCTTACAAAGTCCTTTATCAGTGGTATCATGACCTCTATTTCCTCATAATCTAGTGATAATCTAACTAATATTGATGGCGAAATGAGATCTCAAACGATGTGAAGGAAACGGTGTGTGCAAGATGGAAGGTTTTATAACTCGTTTCAAAGAGTTGGAAAACAAACTTGATCGAAGTATTGTAGATATGTTTTAGGCTATTCAATTGTTATTGAAGAATACAATGCATGCTCCACAAGTGGTGAAAGGAGTCGTGGAGTGTGTTCACCGACGAGAAAATTATTCACAGAGATGCAGGAATACCGGCCTTGCGATAATCACAAGTTTTTGCAATCAAACTACACAAACCTTATGAGATTCGCAAAATGAACTTACCCTCACTGTGTAATGAGCTAATATCACATAGCAAGAATCAATCAACCTAGACTTCTAGACCTACCCACATGTGGCCTGGCTGGCTCTATCCACACCCACGGTCACCATATTCACTTATGCCTAAATCTAGCATAACTCAATCTTACCAGCCACCGCTAACCATATCATTATCCATATTCCTGATTACACCTATTCTTGGTGTCACAAAGTAACATCACAGATTTCATCAACCCGAACATTCTCACTAGACATCTCATCATCTCAATCATTCTCATCACACAACTCATTATTACAATCATTCTCGTTATACAACTAGTTTATCATTTAACAACCTAACATAGTCTAGGGGCCTTCCATCACATTAACACAATTCAACAAACATAATAGATCTAAAAATTCATCTTATAAACACTAATCAACAACAATACCTAGAATACATTAGCAAAGGTCTAACACCCGAAGTATTATAACACTTGAAAAGTAGATCTGGAGAATAGATCTGAAGGAGTAGATCTCAAACACAAATCTGAAGGCGAAGAGTGAAGAACACAACACAACAAACATGAACCAAGTGTGGATTGGTGTTCGCAACTGACGAATAGTGGTTGACCGGCGGTTCACGGTGGCACACAATAGAATGGCTCTGTTTCGTGAATGATTTTTTAGTCAAAATGGGTGATGGTTCTACTTCTATAGATAATTTCCAATCCCAGCCCTAACTCGTCTTTTGCCTAGAGAAAGTCTGCCAGTATACCTCCTTGGCCCGGACTCAACAATGGAGAATCTTGGACAATGGTGCAAACCTGATCTAACAATATTGCGTGAGTTAAGAAGGACTGCATATAGTCGCTGACTAAAGCAAGCCTAGCGAAGCGTTGCAAAGATCTTGAGAGACCTAAAACCCTAGCTGCCAGATCCATCTTCTCTTCCTCTATGGACCTATCGGGGTTTCCCTTTAAAAAAAAACAATTTTGGACTTGGTTTTGAGGTGTTATATTTATTACTAAGATCTAAAAACCAAGAGAAATACCACGAAAACTAGGAGCATTTAAAATTATGGTTACATGACATACTCTTAGAGTTTGTGTTTTGAGAAAAATCTAATTTATTACTCTCTCGTGTCAAAATAAGTGGGTTTTAAAGTTTTGGCACACTGATAAGAAATTACAAAATTTTATTCAATTTTTCTCGTTTGTATAAAAACAACAATAAGTATAGATAATTCAATTAATAAGAAATTATACTGGTAAATACACATAGTCAAAAACAAAAAAAAATTGTATTTAGTTTTTTCATGGAAACTTGAAAAACATTTTAAAATAATGAAACAATTTTTTTCTCTTAAAACACCATTTAAAATGACACGGTGGGAGTACTGGTATATAAAAGTAGGAATAAATTGATGTGATGTCCTAATGATATAGTTACACAGCTAAGTAAAATTTTATTGTTTTCCGTCAAATGCCAACTTAAATTAGTATCACATTAAATAATCATGCCAAACATATAAAATACACATAATTTTATTTAATGACATGCGTGTGCATATATACAAGTTAATACAAACTCCAACAAGAGTCTCTCTCTCTCTCTCAGAGAAGAAACATAAAACAAATTACCAAGATGATGATGATGAAGACGAAGAGAAATAAAGGAGAACTACTATGTACGCACACACGGCAACCACTATATTCATACGTCGTTACCGTTAATGAATTCGAGGAGATGCAATAGAGAGGCTACTTCGGTGTTTCGCCGGAAGAATAAAAAGTTTGCATGAGTCGTCGGCGTACATGGGAAAGCCAGGCATTTCTTTATTATAATTTCTCTCTATTTAATCTTCAATATGTATTTTTTTTAATTAAATAGGTCGAATAATTCAGATTCTATCGTAATCAACCAGAAATAAGATGGATCGATCTGCTTTCCCACCTTTGTTTCTTTTTTACTATTAGTTGTGTTCTCCCTTTTCCTGCTATTTATTTGGTCCTATTATATTTTTGTTGTATTATATATTTTCATATAATGTTATAACTAATCCAAATATACAATTGTATATATTTTATAAAATAATATATTGATATATAGAGTATAGACTAATTGAAAAAATGAGATATTTCATTATTTGTATCTGATTCTGATATTTAGTCGTTGTTTGTTACGTTATTGGTGGTTCAACGTCAAATCAATTAGCAAATTATAACATATATCAATATATCATCCTAGTTTATTAAAAACTATAAAAATTAAATGTCGTCGCAGTTACGTAGTTTTCCTTGTTTCAAGCATTCACGCTACATATAAGAATAATAAATTCATAATGTTCTTTTAACATTTTAGAAACACTTCATGACAAATATTCAAGTGCTGAACTTCAAAAAAAAAAAAAAATTCAAGTGCTGAACCGTACTAAAACTTAAAGACAGCTGAGGTCTTGAAAGAGAAACGCAAAAAAGTTTTATCGGGAATCAAATAGTTTACGTTGAAAATTTCCGGCCATTATTTCTTTAAAAGTAAAATAAGTTGTTCTACTAATGACAACTAAAATGAAAACTAGACAGTAGTCTATCATAAGTCCAAGAAGTCCCAAAATAAAGCTTAGAGCATGATTATCGTCCAAAAACGGGGTTCTTAAAATCTTTTTTTTTTGTTTTCTGATTTTTTTTCTTTAAGAAAAATAAATAAAAATGAATCAATCACGGACCACCATGTATCGTGGAGTCCGTAAATAGTACAAAAGATGCAGCGTAAACCTTCCTTATTTTATGATATTTGGCATGGTAATTGAGAAAAGTGGTGGGGTCCACGTGTAAGAACCCTCCCCCACCACTGATAATGTTGCTCTTATACATACAAAAATAGAGAAGTAGAAAGAAACTTAAGATAGAGTTCTCAGATAAGAACATAATTATTGGAGATTCTTAGGGTGAGATCTTAGCGGAATATAAAAACCCGTCACTTAACTTTTTTAGTTAAAATTTAAGAGTCGGGTTCTTATATTCCGATAAGAACCTCATCCTAAAAACCCAATAATCATGCTCTTATATTTTTTTAGGACCTCTTTAGAATTTCTTCCCACTTGGTAAACTATGACTATATTTTTTAGGACCTCTTTAGATTTCTTTTTCACTTGGTAAACTATGATTAAATTAATTTTATTTAAGAAAATTAAAATTTAACCAGTTATTTGTATCAAATTATAAAATAATAAAAATCTTTAAGAATCTTAAAACAAGAAACTTACCAATGACGTTGTTCTAAGTATATAACTAGATTTTGACCCGCACTTTTAAAACGCAGGTTTTATTTATTTTTTAATTGATAAATATTTAGTAAATGTCATATTTTATATATTTGTGTTTTATTTTATAAAAGACATAAATTTTATATTTATTTATCGTATTTCATTTTAAATGACTATTTATGTTTAAAAAATTAAACTTTATTTCTTTAATGAATTAAGTTGGTATAACTCTGATAAATTATTTTATTATGTGGTTAATATTTTAATAAAAAATTATATACTTTTAATAAAGATTATTGGTTTTCAATGAAAAAATTCAATTTTTTATGAATGCTTAATTATATTAAGAAAAAATAATAATAATTAAGAATAGTTGAAAAAATTATTTGAACTTCGACTCAATGGTCAAAAGAAAAAAAAATGTGAGAATTGATCTGATTTTTAATCGCCCCAAATGGCCCAAGAGAGATCTGATGTGGGCTGGATCCAAAAAAGTGGCCCAATATAAATGTGTTATTAATATTACTTGATTGCCCTTAATGAAACAGTAATGTTAGTAAAGAAAAGGGCATGCTAAGGTAAAAAGGACAATAGGATCCTGCTTTAATAGTATAGATAACGAACTAGATTTTGACCCGTGCACCCGCGCAGATGTATTTTAAAAAAAAAATATGATGCTATTTGCTTTTATGTCACTGTTTATGGTTAGACAAAAAACTCGAATTTGAAGAACCGAACTGATTCCAATCCGAATAAGTGGTATCAAATCCGAACTGAAATTGATTAATTATCTGAATTATTCAAAATTTTGGTATTTGAAGAACTGAAACTAATCCAATCCGAACCGAAGTATTTTAGGTATCCAAAATAGATTTACATACTTATATATATTAACTATTTTTAGATTTAATATATATAAAAATATTCAGAAGTGTATATGATACTTTTAAGTTCGTTTAAATACTTGAAAATATATACAATAATCAAACGTAAATATTTAAAATAGTTAAAATATACTCACAACTCTAAAAATACTTAAAATTATTAATTCTCTATCCAAATATTTAAACCAAACTAATTTATATGTTAAGTTAGGTACTCTGACATATGTTATTCAAATTTATATGTAATATATTGTATTGTTTATAGACTTTTTAAAAAAATCAAAGCATATAATAAATTTTAATTTTCTTAAAATAATTTAAATTTGTTATCTAAATGACTAAATCCGAACCGAATTCTCAAAGATCTGAACCGAACACGAAATCCCAAACAAACCCCCAAAAACAAACCCGAACGCCCAATCCTAATCACTATTATATATCCTATATGTGTCATCATAGGTCACAAAAATATGTGTTATCATATAATTAATCGTATTTTATGTGTACCATCAAATAAGTAATCTTAAAATAATAAATATTTTATACGTACAATCATATAAATAATCACATATATTATATTTTTAAATTTCAATGTGAAATATAAAAAACTATAATTTAAGTTGGTGTTTGAAATTGAGATTTGTATTGTATTTTTTTATATATATTGAAAATATTTTTATAATGGTTATTGAAAAATATGTTAATAAAAATCAATTTTTGAATAATAAAAATCTTTAAGAATCTTAAAATAAGAAACTTACCAATGAGGCTGTTCTAAGTATATAATAACGAATATGTACAAGTTTTTAGTGAAAGGAAGAAACGGACTAATTAAAGTTGAGTAGTAACTAAAACTTTAGATTACCTAACAAATTAGACACTAAGAAGGAATAGTAAACAATATTATAGTAATTATAAAAAAGTTAAGCACGAAAACACACAAAATGCTGAGTATACAGTTTTGGTATTAACTAGTATCACTTGCGATAAGAACTGCCAATTAAAATAAATTTACTATCAACTGCAGTATGTAATGATTCTTTCATAAAAAATGGAAAAAAAAATACATATTTATCACTGGAGTGATAAATTATTGGAACAAACAAAGGAGAACGGAGTAGTACATATGGAAATTGCCTGCTATTATCAAACAGGATGGCACGCATTGCGCCCGAGGGGCTGTTCGTTGTTGACTTCGCTACCTCTATTTTCTTATAAAATGCATTATTTTTTTATTTTATTTTTAAAATCCTGGTATCTGGAAAATTATTTATCAAATAATATTTTACAGATTATCCCTATCCAATAAACCGGTGCACCATATTACAGTAGTACGACAAACCACTAATTGGTGAAAGGAATTCGTGAGACAATTTCAAATATCATAAGTCCAAAATAATGTTTAACTTTTGAATCTAATGTGAAGATGAGCTCTAGTTTAGTCCAGAGTAAACTGGACTTGGGGACAGCAAGCAAATACACTAAAATTTCCGTCCCAGACCATGCTCCTCAAAAAACATCGGATGGGTCCATAGATTCGTTCCATACCACAAAACGGGTCCATCATTTCATTAAGTCTAAAAATAATGTTAACCTTTGAATCTCAATGTGAATATTTCTAGTTAAGTCTAGGGTGAACTGGACTTGTGGGACCACATAGAAAATGCACTAGATTGCCATTTCCAGACCATGCTCGTCAAAGACATCCGGATGGGGCTACAACTTCGTTCAATAATTATTTACAAAGAAATATCTATAGGGATTAATTTGACAACCTCAGGTAATTCAACTCTCAAATTTGATTCACTGAACTAAAAATGTTATTTTCATTTTAATCTTTTCAATATGAAAATTTGCCATTCTCTAATTTCATTAATTTTCCATAAACAATACCAACTAACCCTTTTCAGAAAAAATGGTTACGTTTGTAAACGCTAATTAAGAATTTCGGACAGAACCCAATCTGTAAAATGAAAAGGATACTTATTAAATGTCAAAAAAAAATATATTCTCATTTACTTGGAGAAGCGGAGAAAGTTCCGTCCCAAAACCTAAAGCAGCCCACTTGTTTTCCGCAGCAACTTAACGATGGCGCTGCTACAACTGCAAGACAAACCTCGTGGATGGTGGCAGGGGTAATTGCCGCACTGGAAGCACGCTGGAATTATCCTGTCCGTGTTTTCAACAAAGATGTAAAGCCTCGTCTCCGTGCCATCGCTGTAACGTCTCGTACACCTTCCGCCCCATCATCTTCTTCATCGGATGATTTCGTCAGCGACAACTCGAAGGCTAAATCTGAGGCTTCCATGGAGAGAGTTATGGGCCTTAGCTGCTTTGGTCCCACCACCGTCGATTAGAGATCATTCCGTACGTAGTCTACTACTTGTTGATTCTAAAGCTCTTGTTCTTCTCATTTTGATCATTTAATAGTTTTTGGTATTTTTCTGAATTGGATCGATAAGTTTCTCTTTTGACACCTTCACAGTTTTGACTGAAATTCTCAGAAAATATGGAGAGGTTTTTTCAGGTCATATAGGTATTAAGTCATGAATTATAAATCAATTGCACATCTTGTAAAGAGTACTAGCTAGGTGTTTCGTAAATCGTACACATGCGCACAGCAATAAGATTTAAATTAGAATTATTTTTCAAAATAAAATTTGTTACTAGTGGATAATTAAAAGTATATTAACTGGTAGACCAAATAAATTTTCTTTTGTCAAAAACCAAATTAAATTTCCTGTATTAATTGTGTAAACATTAGTTTATATATAAGTTTTAGTTTAATCAGATAAATATTAACAATTTTTCTTTTTTAGTTTTTTCAAATAAATTTTATTTATCTTTTAATTTTATTATCATTTTATAAATTTAATTCAATTATTATTAATTTAAATATTTACTATATACTTATCCACCAGTGTGAGAGTTCGAAATTACCAAAAAAAAATTAATTTTGCAGAACTTGTCCAAAATAACGTTGTTTGGATAAATTAACGGATGATTAACACTTTTGATGCCAATATATATACACGATTTGAGAATTCATGTAGTATTCTTTTGACAACATTCATGTATAATTTTTAAAAATTTTGTTATAGAGAATTTATGCAAAATGACGTCGTTTGATAAATTAACGGATGACTCATCTTTTACAGTCAATATTTATATATAAAGCATAATTTTGAGAGTTCATGTAATATTTTTGAATTTTGTTTAGTTCAATATGGAATATGCAATACTATAAATTTCGGGAATAAAAAGACATGATTCGTAAAGTTCATGTAATATTTTGAATTTTTATTTAGTTCACATTACTACAAAGTTTAGAAAAGAAAATGTACGATTAAATAGAACATTTCTCTCTTTCAACCATATGATATATATAATTCTATTATCTGTACATCCAATCAGAGCATATTTCAAATCTAAAACTGCAAAAATAACTAAAACGATCCAATAAGTTCAAGTTGACATAGGTCATTTTCCCTCTGTCAAGCATATATTATATATAATTCCACCTTATCTAATATCTACACATCCAATATCAAACCAGATTTCAAACTGAATTCCCCAGAAGCAACTAAACGATCCAATACTAACTAACGTTACTTGGTAGTTGTCAAGGGTTGAAAAAACAATTCTCAAAAGTTTTGCTTACTATACATAATTTTACTAATACATGAGGGTCTTTATGTAAAACTTGGCAAAAAATGGAGGGGTTCTTTGTGACCTTTGGGTTTAAAGAAGGCGCAGTCTGTTCCGTTATTCCCGAAAGATGGCGGACGACAAGGTTAGAGATGAAGCGATGCAGATCATTGGAATGTTTCAGATCCTTCCAGACTTGTCGTTTTCGACCTCGATTATACTCTCTGGCCTTTCTACTGGTAACTTCCTCTCTAATTCTTCAATTTGATTCATCAAATTCAAAACATATCAACCGACGACAGAGTAATTGGGGATTGAGTTTTTGTCTGAATCTGAAAATGAATATTTTAGTCTCGAATTGTTAAATTTTGGGTAGGGTTTTGTCTTATTAGGATCACAAAGTTGTTTTGTTTTGTTTTGTTTCCTTACACACAGTGAATGTCGTTCTAAACGCGAAATGCCGTCTTTGTACCCACAAGCAAAGGTATAATGAGTGGTCTGAAAGAGAAAGGAATTCAAATGGCGATTGCTTCCAGATCTCCCACTTCAGATATTGCCAACACTTTCATTGACAAATTGAATATCAAGTCCTTGTTCGTCGCCAAAGAAATATTTTCGAGCTGGAGTCACAAGACGGAGCATTTTCAAAAGATACACACAAGGACAGGGGTGCCTTTACTGACATGCTCTTCTTCGATGATGAGGACAGAACATTAAATCAGTTAATAAAAATAAAACTACTTTTTTTTGTCCGTGCTTTCTGAGCTTTACATCGCGTTTGCTTGATATGATTAATTCTTTTGTGTTTAAACAGGTTTCTAAAATGGGAGTGACAAGCATCTTGGTGGGTGATGGGGTTACACTTGGAGCACTCAGACAAGGGCTTACTGAATTTTCTCAAAACCATAACACTATCGAGAAGAATAAGAAGGTCTGGCGCAACAAGTATTCTGGAAAGGCTGCCTCATCTGAGACCGAAAAAGACTGACATTGAGTTGTAAAAACCATATATTCTATGGTGATGCATGCACCATTATTTACTGTATAAATAAATTGCATGGATACGTGAAGTTTGTGTTGAAGATTCTAACTCTCAATACTGGCTTTGTTACATGGATGTTCCTTATGTAACTGTGTTTCCGATGAGACTCCCAGAAAATGGTGGTGCTGGTGAGTAGTTGAAATTTAAATTATGTATGTATGAAATGTTAAAGAAATTCTATTTAAACTATGTATGAAATAAGTTTTCAACAAGTTGGTAGATGAATGAACAGAAAAACATATATCTTTATCACTGACAAAAACATGGTTGCCAGATAGGGTCACTGTTGTTTGAGGTAATCTCCAAATTGAGACCGTCCACTTTGATACGCTGGTAAGGTTTCAGATAAGGATACTTTACCTAGCATGCATCTACTATGTAGACTGGTGGTGCGCACCTAGTTATAGTACAACTTTTCATCTTGTTCACTATATGGCCTCCAAACCCTAAATCCACATTTCTCCTCTTGATGGTTAATAGGGCAGAGAGGCTAGGGACAGTCATATTTCATGTCATATCATAAAGTTTTAGCTTATTATATTAACAAATTAAGTTTTAGCTTATGTGCAGTGGATTGTTCTTAACCCATTTTTCATCGATCATAGATTTTGACGAAATAAATGATTTTAAATTATAGGGAAACATGTTAATCAACTAATTGTTCATGATAAATAAAAACCAAAAGCTATTTTATAATAGTTCGTTGCTTTGAAAATAAGAAAATTTATTTTAAGAAAATCTTGATTTTTGAACCTAACTTTTTAATTTAGATTAAAAATTAGTTTTAATATATTTAAAAATCTAAAAAATCAAATTTACTTGATTTTTGTGGGTCTTCAAAAGATTGACACAAATTTTAATATTAAATTAACTAAATTAAAATCTGCAAAAATCAAGTTTGAAGAAAATCAAATGTAAAATTATTTTCAAGCAACGAAAACTAGAAAAAAATAGATTTTGGTTTTGTTTATAAATGAACAGTTATTTGAAAAACTAGTTTTCCTATAATTTAATAAATCTATTTCTTCAAAATCTTGATTGGATGAAAATGGGTTTAAGAAAAATCCACTGCAACATAAGCTAAAACTTAATTGTAATATAAATAAGCTAAAACTTTATGATATGACATGAAATATGACTGTCCCTAGCCTCTCTGCCTATTAACCATCAAGAGGAGAAATGTGGATTTTACGGGTTTGGAGGCCATATAAGTGAACAAGATGAAAAAGTTGTACTATAAACTAGGTGCGCACCACCAGTCTACATAGTAGATGCATGCTAGGTAAAGTATCCTTATCTGAAACCTTACCAGCGTATCAAAGTGGACGGTCTCAATTTGGAGATTACCTCAAACAACAGTGACCCTATCTGGCAAGCCATGTTTTGTCAGTGATAAAGATATATGTTTTTCTGTTCATTCATCTACCAACTGTTGAAAAACTTATTTCATACATTTTAAATAGAATTTCTTTAACATTTCATACATACATAATTTAAATTTCAACTACTCACCAGCACCACCATTTTCTGGGAGTCTCATCGGAAACACAGTTACATAAGGAACATCCATGTAACAAAGCCAGTATTGAGAGTTAGAATCTTCAACACAAAACTTCACGTATCCATGCAATTTATTTATACAGTAAATAATGGTGCATGCATCACCATAGAATAGTATGGGTTTTACAACTCAATGTCAGTCTTTTTCGGTCTCAGATGAGGCAGCCTTTCCAGAATACTTGTTGCGCCAGACCTTCTTATTCTTCTCGATAGTGTTATGGTTTTGAGAAAAATTCAGTAAGCCCTTGTCTGAGTGCTCCAAGTGTAACCCCATCACCCACCAAGATGCTTGTCACTCCCATTTTAGAAACCTGTTTTAAACACAAAAAGAATTAATCATTCAAGCAAACGCGATGTAAAAGCTCAAGAAAGCACGGACAAAAAAAAGTAGTTTTATTTTTATTAACTGATTAATGTTTCTGTCCTCATCATCGAAGAAGAGCATGTCAGTAAAAGGCACCCCTGTCCTTGTGTGTATCTTTTGAAAATGCTCCGTCTTGTGACTCCAGCTCGAAAATATTTCTTTGGCGACGAACAAGGACTTGATATTCAATTTGTCAATGAAAGTGTTGGCAATATCTGAAGTGGGAGATCTGGAAGCAATCGCCATTTGAATTCCTTTCTCTTTCAGACCACTCATTATACCCTTTGCTTGTGGGTACAAAGACGGCATTTCGCGTTTAGAACGACATTCACTGTGTGTAAGGGAAACAAACAAAACAAAACAAACTTTGTGATCCTAATAAGACAAAACCCTACACCAAAATTTAACAATTCGAGACTAAAATATTCATTTTCAGATTCAGACAAAAACTCAATCCCCAAATTACTCTGTCGTCGGTTGATATGTTTTGAATTTGATGAATCAAATTGAAGAATTAGAGAGGAAGGTTACCAGTAGAAAGGCCAGAGAGTATAATCGAGGTCGAAAACGACAAGTCTGGGAAGGATCTGAAACATTCCAATGATCTGCATCGCTTCATCTCTAACCTTGTCGTCCGCCATCTTTCGGGAATAACGGAGACAGACTGCGCCTTCTTTAAAACCCAAAGGTCACAAAGGAACCCCTCCATTTTTGCCAAGTTTTACAATAAAGACCCTCATGTATTAGTAAAATTATGTATAGTAAGCAAAACTTTGAGAATTGTTTTTCAACCTTGACAACTACCAAGTAACGTTAGTTAGTATTGGATCGTTTTAGTTGCTTCTGGGGAATTCAGATTTGAAATCTGGTTTGATATTGGATGTGTAGATATTAGATAAGGTGGAATTATATATAATATATGCTTGACAGAGGGAAAATGACCTATGTCAACTTGAACTTATTGGATCGTTTTAGTTATTTTTGCAGGTTTAGATTTGAAATATGCTCTGATTGGATGTACAGATAAGTAGAATTATATATATCATATGGTTGAAAGAAGAGAGAAAATGTTCTATTTAATCGTACATTTTCTTTTCTAAACTTTGTAGTAATGTGAACTAAATAAAAATTCAAAAAATTACATGAACTTTACGAATCATGTCTTTTTATTCCCGAAATTTATAGTATTGCATATTCCATATTGAACTAAACAAAAATTCAAAAATATTACATGAACTCTCAAAATTATGCTTTATATATATAAATATTGACTGTAAAAGATGAGTCATACGTTAATTTATCAAAACGACGTCATTTTGCATAAATTCTCTATAACAAATTTTTAAAAATTTACATGAATGTTGTCAAAAGAAAAATACTACATGAATTCTCAAACGTTGTGTATATATATTGGCATCAAAAGTGTTAATCATCCGTTAATTTATCCAAACAACGTTATTTTGGACAAGTTCTGCAAAATTAATTTTTTTTTGGTAATTTCGAACTCTCACACTGGTGGATAAGTATATAGTAAATATTTAATTAATAATAATTGAATTAATTTATAAAATGATAATAAAATTAAAAAGATAAATAAAATTTATTTGAAAAAACTAAAAAAAAAAAAGAAAAATTGTAATATTTATCTGATTAAACTAAAATATATATAAACTAATGTTTACACAATTAATACAGGAAATTAATTTGGTTTTTGACAAAAGAAAAATTTAATTTGGTCTACCAGTTAATATACTTTTAATTATCCACTAGTAACAAATTTTATTTTGAAAAAATAATTCTAATTTAAAATCTTATTGCTGTGCGCATGTGTACGATTACGAAACACCTAGCTAGTACTCTTTACAAGATGTGCAATTTGATTTATAATTCATGACTTAATACCTATATGACCTGAAAAAACTCTCCATATTTTCTGAGAATTTCAAGTCAAAACTGTGAAGGTGTCAAAAGAGAAAACTTATCGATCCAATTCAGAAAAAATACCAAAAACTATTAAATGATCAAAATGAGAAGAACAAGAGCTTTAGAATCAACAAGTAGTAGACTACGTACGGAATGATCTAGAATCGAACGGTGGTGGGACCAAAGCAGCTAAGGCCCATAACTCTCTCCATGGAAGCCTCAGATTTAGCCTTCGAGTTGTCGCTGACGAAATCATCCGATGAAGAAGATGATGGGGCGGAAGGTGTACGAGACGTTACAGCGATGGCACGGAGACGAGGCTTTACATCTTTGTTGAAAACACGGACAGGATAATTCCAGCGTGCTTCCAGTGCGGCAATTACCCCTGCCACCATCCACGAGGTTTGTCTTGCAGTTGTAGCAGCGCCCATCGTTAAGTTGCTGCGGAAAACAAGTGGGCTGCTTTAGGTTTTGGAGACGGAACTTTCTCCGCTTCTCAAGTAATGAGAATATATTTTTTTTTGACATTTAATAAAGTATCCTTTTTCATTTTACAGATTTGGGTTCTGTCCGAAATTCTTAATTAGCGTTTACAAACGTAACCATTTTTTCTGAAAAGGGTTAGTTGGTATTGTTTATGGAAAATTAATTGAAATTAGAGAATGGCAAATTTTCATATTGAAAAAGATATAAAATGAAAATAACATTTTTAGTTCAGTGAATCAAATTGAGAGTTGAATTACCTGAGGTTGTCAAATTAATCCCTATAGATATTCTTTGTAAATAATTATTGAACGAAGTTGTAGACCCATCCGGATGTCTTTGACGAGCATGGTCTGGAATGGCAATCTAGTGCATTTTCTATGTGGTCACAAGTCCAGTTCACCCTAGACTTAACTAGAAATATTCACATTGAGATTCAAAGGTTAAACATTAGTTTTAGACTTAATGAAATGATGGACCCGTTTTGTGGTATGGAACGAATCTATGGACCCATCCGATGTTTTTTGAGGAGCATGGTCTGGGACGGAAATTTAGTGTATTTGCTTGCTGTCCCCAAGTCCAGTTTACTCTGGACTAAAACTAGAGCTCATCTTCACAATTAGATTCAAAAGTTAAACATTAATTTTGGACTTAATGATATTTGAAATTGTCTCACGAATTCTTTCACCAATTAGTGGTTTGTCGTACTACTGTAATATGGTGCACCGGTTTATTGGATAGGGATAATCTGTAAAATATTATTTGATAAATAATTTTCCAGATACCAGGATTTTAAAAAATAAAATAAAAAAATAATGCATTTTATAAGAAAATAGAGGTAGCGAAGTCAACAACGAACAGCCCCTCGGGCGCAATGCGTGCCATCCTGTTTTGATAATAGCAGGCAATTTCCATATGTACTACTCCGTTCTCCTTTGTTTGTTCCAATAATTTATCAATCCAAGTGATAAATATGTATTTTTTCCATTTTTATGAAAGAATCATTACATACTGCAGTTGATAGTAAATTTATTATTTAATTGGCAGTTCTTATCGCAAGTGATACTAGTTAATACCAAAACTGTATACTCAGCATTTTGTGTGTTTTCGTGCTTAACTTTTTTATAATTACTATAATATTGTTTACTAATTCCTTCTTAGTGTCTAATTTGTTAGGTAATCTAAAAGTTTTAGTTACTACGTCAACTTTAAGTTAGTCCGTTTACTTCCCTTTCACTAAAAACTTGTACATATTCGTTATTATATACTTAGAACAGCCTCATTGGTAAGTTTCTTATTTTAAGATTCTTAAGAGATTTTTTATTCAAAAATTGATTTTTATTAACATATTTTTCAATAACCATTATAAAAATATTTTCAATATATATAAAAAAAATACAATACAAATCTCAATTTCAAACACCAACTTAAATTATAGTTTTTATATTTCACATTGAAATTTAAAATATAATATATGTGATTATTTATATGATTGTACGTATAAAATATTATTATTTATAAGATTACTTATTTGATGGTACACATAAAATACGATTAATTATATGATAACACATATTTTTGTGACCTATGATGACACATATAGGATATATAATAGTGATTAGGATTGGGCGTTCGGGTTTGTTTTTGGGGTTTGTTTGGGATTTCGTGTTCGGTTCAGATCTTTGAGAATTCGGTTCGGATTTAGTCATTTAGATAACAAATTTAAATTATTTAAGAAAATTAAAATTTATTATATGCTTTGATTTTTTTAAAAAGTCTATAAACAATACAATATATTACATATAAATTTGAATAAAATATGTCAGAGTACCTAACTTAACATATAAATTAGTTTGGTTTAAATATTTGGATAGAGAATTAATAATTATTTAAGTATTTTTAGAGTTGTGAGTATATTTTAACTATTTTAAATATTTACGTTTGATTATTTGTATATATTTTCAAGTATTTAACGAACTTAAAAGTATCATATACACTTCTGAATATTTTTATATATATTAAATCTAAAAATAGTTAATATATATAAGTATGTAAATCTATTTTGGATACCTAAAATACTTCGGTTCGGATTGGATTAGGTTTCAGTTCTTCAAATACCAAATTTTGAATAATTCAGATAATTAATCAATTTCAGTTCGGATTTGATACCACTTATTCGGATTGGAATCAGTTCGGTTCTTCAAATTCGAGTTTTTTGTCTAACCATAAACAGTGACATAAAAATAAATAAGAAATAGCATATATTTTTTTTTTTTTTTAAAATACATCTGCGCGGGTGCACGGGTCAAAATCTAGTTCGTTATCTATACTATTAAAGCAGGATCCTATTGTCCTTTTACCTTAGCATGCCCTTTTCTTTACTAACATTACATGTTTCATTAAGGGCAATCAAGTAATATTAATAACACATATATTGGGCCACTTTTTGGATCCAGCCCACATCAGATCTCTCTTGGGCCATTGGGGCGATTAAAAAATCAGATCAAATTCTCACATTTTTTTTCTTTTGGACCATTGAGTCGAAGTTCAAATAATTTTTTCAACTATTCTTAATTATTATTATTTTTTCTTAATATAATTTAAGCATTAAAAAAAATTGAATTTTTTCATTGAAAACCAATAATCTTTATTAAAAGTATATAATTTTTTTATTAAAATATTAACCACATAATAAAATTAATTTATCAGAGTTATACCAACTTAATTCATTAAATAAAGTTTAATTTTTTAAACATAAATAGTCATTTAAAATGAAATACGATAAATAAATATAAAAATTTATGTCTTTTATAAAATAAAACACAAATATATAAAAATATGACATTTACTAAATATTTATCAATTAAAAAAATAAAAATAAACCTGCGTTTTAAAAGTGCGGGTCAAAATCTAGTTATATACTTAGAACAACGTCATTGGTAAGTTTCTTGTTTTAAGATTCTTAAGAGATTTTATTATTATTATAATTTGATACAAATAACTGGTTAAATTTTAATTTTCTTAAATAAAATTAATTTAATCATAGTTTACCAAGTGAAAAAGAAATTCTAAAGAGGTCCTAAAAAATATAGTCATAGTTTACCAAGTGGGAAAGAAATTCTAAAGAGGTCCTAAAAAAATATAAGAGCATGATTATTGGGTTTTTAGGATGAGGTTCTTATCGGAATATAAGAACCCGACTCTTAAATTTTAACTAAAAAAAGTTAAGTGACGGGTTTTTATATTCCGCTAAGAATCTCACCCTAAGAATCTCCAATAATTATGTTCTTATCTGAGAACTCTATCTTAAGTTTCTTTCTACTTCTCTATTTTTGTATGTATAAGAGCAACATTATCAGTGGTGGGGGAGGGTTCTTACACGTGGACCCCACCACTTTTTCTCAATTACCATGCCAAAATATCATAAAATAAGGAAGGTTTACGCTGCATCTTTTGTACTATTTACGGACTCCACGATACATGGTGGTCCGTGATTGATTCATTTTTATTTATTTTTCTTAAAGAAAAAAAATCAGAAAACAAAAAAAAAAGATTTTAAGAACCCCGTTTTTGGACGATAATCATGCTCTAAGCTTTATTTTGGGACTTCTTGGACTTATGATAGACTACTGTCTAGTTTTCATTTTAGTTGTCATTAGTTAGAACAACTTATTTTACTTTTTAAAGAAATAATGGCCGGAAATTTTCAACGTAAACTATTTGATTCCCGATAAAACTTTTTTGCGTTTCTCTTTCAAGACCTCAGCTGTCTTTAAGTTTTAGTACGGTTCAGCACTTGAATTTTTTTTTTTTTTTGAAAGTTCAGCACTTGAATATTTGTCATGAAGTGTTTCTAAAATGTTAAAGAACATTATGAATTTATTATTCTTATATGTAGCGTGAATGCTTGAAACAAGGAAAACTACGTAACTGCGACGACATTTAATTTTTATAGTTTTTAAATAAACTAGGATGATATATTGATATATGTTATAATTTGCTAATTGATTTGACGTTGAACCAACCAATAACGTAACAAACAACGACTAAATATCAGAATCAGATACAAATAATGAAATATCTCATTTTTTCAATTAGTCTATACTCTATATATCAATATATTATTTTATAAAATATATACAATTGTATATTTGGATTAGTTATAACATTATATGAAAATATATAATACAACAAAAATATAATAGGACCAAATAAAATAGCAGGAAGAAGGAAGGGAGAACACAAACTAATAGTAAAAAAGAAACAAAGGTGGGAAAGCAGATCGATCCATCTTATTTCTGGTTGATTACGATAGAATCTGAATTATTCGACCTATTTAATTAAAAAAAATACATATTGAAGATTAAATAGAGAGAAATTATAAATAAAGAAATGCCTGGCTTTCCCATGTACGCCGACGACTCATGCAAAACTTTTTATTCTTCCGGCGAAACACCGAAGTAGCCTCTCTATTGCATCTCCTCGAATTCATTAACGGTAACGACGTATGAATATAGTGGTTGCCGTGTGTGCGTACATAGTAGTTCTCCTTTATTTCTCTTCGTCTTCATCATCATCATCTTGGTAATTTGTTTTATGTTTCTTCTCTGAGAGAGAGAGAGAGACTCTTGTTGGAGTTTGTATTAACTTGTATATATGCACACGCATGTCATTAAATAAAATTATGTGTATTTTATATGTTTGGCATGATTATTTAATGTGATACTAATTTAAGTTGGCATTTGACGGAAAACAATAAAATTTTACTTAGCTGTGTAACTATATCATTAGGACATCACATCAATTTATTCCTACTTTTATATACCAGTACTCCCACCGTGTCATTTTAAATGGTGTTTTAAGAGAAAAAAAATTGTTTCATTATTTTAAATGATGTTTTCAAGTTTCCATGAAAAAAACTAAATACAATTTTTTTTTGTTTTTGACTATGTGTATTTACCAGTATAATTTCTTATTAATTGAATTATCTATACTTATTGTTGTTTTTATACAAACGAGAAAAATTGAATAAAATTTTGTAATTTCTTATCAGTGTGCAAAAACTTTAAAACCCACTTATTTTGACACAGAGAGAGTAATAAATTAGATTTTTCTCAAAACACAAACTCTAAGAGTATGTCATGTAACCATAATTTTAAATGCTCCTAGTTTTCGTGGTATTTCTCTTGGTTTTTAGATCTTAGTAATAAATATAACACCTCAAAACACCAAGTCCAAAATTGTTTTGTTTTAAAGGGAAACCCCGATAGGTCCATAGAGGAAGAGAAAGATGGATCTGGCAGCTAGGGTTTTAAGGTCTCTCAAGATCTTTGCAACGCTTCGCTAGGCTTGCTTTAGTCAGCGACTATATGCAGTCCTTCTTAACTCACGCAATATTGTTAGATCAGGTTTGCACCCATTGTCCAAGATTCTCCATTGTTGAGTCCGGGCCAAGGAGGTATACTGGCAGACTTTCTCTAGGCAAAAGACGAGTTAGGGCTGGGATTGGAAATTATCTATAGAAGTAGAACCATCACCCATTTTGACTAAAAAATCATTCACGAAACAGAGCCATTCTATTGTGTGCCACCGTGAACCGCCGGTCAACCACTATTCGTCAGTTGCGAACACCAATCCACACTTGGTTCATGTTTGTTGTGTGTGTTCTTCACTCTTCGCCTTCAGATTTGTGTTTGAGATCTACTCCTTCAGATCTATTCTCCAGATCTACTTTTCAAGTGTTATAATACTTCGGGTGTTAGACCTTTGCTAATGTATTCTAGGTATTGTTGTTGATTAGTGTTTATAAGATGAATTTTAGATCTATTATGTTTGTTGAATTGTGTTAATGTGATGGAAGGCCCCTAGACTATGTTAGGTTGTTAAATGATAAACTAGTTGTATAACGAGAATGATTGTAATAATGAGTTGTGTGATGAGAATGATTGAGATGATGAGATGTCTAGTGAGAATGTTCGGGTTGATGAAATCTGTGATGTTACTTTGTGACACCAAGAATAGGTGTAATCAGGAATATGGATAATGATATGGTTAGCGGTGCTGGTAAGATTGAGTTATGCTAGATTTAGGCATAAGTGAATATGGTGACCGTGGGTGTGGATAGAGCCAGCCAGGCCACATGTGGGTAGGTCTAGAAGTCTAGGTTGATTGATTCTTGCTATGTGATATTAGCTCATTACACAGTGAGGGTAAGTTCATTTTGCGAATCTCATAAGGTTTGTGTAGTTTGATTGCAAAACTTGTGATTATCGCAAGGCCGGTATTCCTGCATCTCTGTGAATAATTTTTCTCGTCGGTGAAACCACACTCCACGACTCCTTTCACCACTTGTGGAAGCATGCATTGTATTCTTCAATAACAATTGAATAGCCTAAAACATATCTACAATACTTCGATCAAGTTTGTTTTCCAACTCTTTGAAACGAGTTATAAAACCTTCCATCTTGCACACCACCGTTTCCTTCAACATCGTTTGAGATCTCATTTCTGCCATCAATATTAGTTAGATTATCACTAGATTATGAGGAAATAGAGGTCATGATACCACTGATAAAGGACTTTGTAAGCTCCTTTATGAAGAATCAATTTGATGTTCCTAGAACACCAAACCGTAGCTCATTTGCAGAAGATCGTGCATGGAGACAAACCTTCTCAAAAGAATGAACTCAATACCAGCTACATATTCTGTTAGATAGATGAAAAAATAAAATGACTATTTTTGAATAAATCCAAAATGTAAAATCAGAATGTGTTTTATACAAAATACTAATTGAAGAACAGCTTCAATCAACGCTTGCCATGTGTCTTATTCTGGTTGAATTCTCACCAAGCCAATATTATTTTGCCAAATGTGATTTTTCTCTTCTCTGTTTTCATGGAACATATTGCCCATAACTTTTCAAATCTTTCTTTACAAAAACAATCAATCATATGATGTAGATGTTAACAATAGAGTTTTATTATCTCGTTTCAGTATATGCACCATTTGCTTCACCTGCAGAGTTTAATCTATGAATTCATTTCTCATTTATAAGAATTTAATAGTAAAAAAAAAAAACAAATATGACTCTTCATGACCAAAAGTCTTCAAATGACAATGTCTTTCCACAAAATCAAATATACATTTAGAGCTACATTCTGTTTTCTTTTCTTTACTCTTTTGATATGATAGCAATAAAGTTGAAAGTTATTTTACATCTTCATCATTTTGGGCATCTGAGGAGCCATCGTCTATGGACAAAATGGAGATTTCTTCTGTCAGAGAGCTTACGTCACAATCATCAGAGACCCACGACTCAGTGTCGGATTGTTGCTGGAGGCTCCAGTTCATGATGCTAGCAGCCAATATAAGCATCATTTTCTGGTATACCTGTTATCATTGTTTAAACATCCAACCAGATTAGTTAACCTGAAAATGCGCAAAGAAAACCAACTTCGGAATATGAAAAGCTATGTACCTCTATTATATCTTCAGGTAACAGAAAAATTGAGCATCCGAGCTTTCTTGCAACACTTATGATGTATGTTGCGTTCAACATCTTTTCCTCTTCTGCTTAAAAACGGCGATTAGAAACCAAACCTAACATAAATCTCTTGATAAACAACTAAAAGTGACATGGGAACATTTACCTGTTCTTCCTTTAGTTACAAGACCCCAGTCTACAACTCTTGGCTCTACAGCGCTCAAAAGCTCCAAAAAGAATATTCCATTAGACAGATTCTTGTCCTGAAAGGTAACCATCCAAATTTATCATGTTTAGTGTAATATGTATATAGTCTAGCCTCTATGGGTTGCCTCTTTTCTCTACCTTGAAGCTCACAGCTTGAGAGGTCCGACCCATTTTCTTGACTTTTCGGTTTGCCCAGTTTAGAATATCTGTTTCCGTGATTTCTTTACCTTGCCAGTGAGATTTCAAGCTATTCAGAGTTTGGAGCATTGTGTATCTCATCAACTGCCACAAGAAAGCTTCATACAAAAAAAACATTGTCATAAGTCTCTCAACTCAAACCACAGTATGAAACACACTATGATCCTTCATGAGGGCTATCTCACCTAAAATGAACTTCTTATTTCCTTGCACAATATCATTACCAGCTACATTGACAAGCGAAAGACGCAGTTCTTTACCAATCTTGATAACTTGGTTGCAATTCTCAACCTTTTTGAATAGTATTTCAATCGGAGGTTTGTTAGCATGTTTCCAGTTGACCGAGCCTGGTGATACTTTGTCAAGAATTTCAAGAAGAACCCATCTGAGGTATGTCATGAAGAGATTTTAGTTTCAAGAAAATCACACCAAATGAAAAAAAAACCTGCTTATACTCACCCATTTCTAACATCCTCAAAAACATTATCGACATAAGTAGCAGCACCAAGACTGTTAAGCCAGAGGCGAAAGCATCTTTCTTCTTGAGAAGTTTCATCATCTTCTGTGATCATTTCAGCAAAAGAGACAGGTGGATTCGAACTCTCTTCAGACAATCCATTCCTACAACAAAGATCATACTTATAAGTTATAACCAAACTAGCTTAATGTAGAGAATAGATATATAACTATCAAGCTTTCCTGTATTGACCTGTGCTGAAACAGTTGCGCCACAAAGGCAAGATTAAGATTTGCAGAGCCTTCGACTATATCTTCAGGAGAAAGGTATCTTTTACAGTCGAGCTTCTCTGCTTGTTCAAGGACTTTCTTTGCTCTCTCTGAAGGGTCTTTGGTCTCTAATGTCACATGTGTACTGTGTTCAGGGGCAAGAGCATTTAGCAAATATGCATATGCCTCTCCATCCTCAAAAAAAAAAAAAAAAATCGAAAGCTGAATAATCGCAAACATGGATGATAGAAGAAAGTGTAGTAGCAGGACCAAGTTAATACGTACCTTAATATCAGAAGAGAAGTTGGTTACTTGTTTCTCGTAACCAGCTTTCTTAAGATGGAAATTCATCCATTTCAGCAAAATCTTTTCAGGAGCTAGTCCCACAAGCTCCTCCACGTCCTGGAAAAAACTAAATTAGTAAAGTTCTTTTGTTTTTTTGGTCAAAAAATTAGTAAAGTGCTTTAGACTTTACCTGATTATCTTCCGCCAACTCAACAAGTTGTGGAGTTTTCTTAAGATTGAGATCAGACAACAATTGTATCTTAATATTATTACCATATCAAAAATAAAAGTCAGTAACCATCTATCATCTTATGGTAAAGTAATGTAAAGTAACTCTACCTTTATAATCTGAAATATCAGCCCAAGCACGAGATGCGGCTATAAAAAACGAATAGTAAGAATTAGAAAACATAGAAAAAGAAAGAAGCTTCCTTTTACTGATTCAGTACTCACTGTTCCTTCAGCAATGTCCTGAGTTCCAATGTTAACGACGGTGCAGCCAATTGCCTTTGCAGAGTTGAGACAGAGGGAAAGGTTCTCAGTTCTCTCCCATGGATTAAGTTCTTTCTTCATATTGATTGCTCTTTCATCTATCGTGCCAGGCACTGCTGCATTTATAAGCTTACTGTGCAACAAGAATCAGAATCAAAACCACTCAAGGTTCCATAGTTTGTTAATTTCAAATTTATGAAGTTATTATATATTAATATATATATGTGTGTACCACAAAATAACACCATCTTTAACAATATCAAACAAGGCATCAGTAGCAGGATTGATTGGAATATAGCTGTTCCAGAGAGGGTCTTCTCTCAAATAATTATTTATATGGGAGATATAGGAAGCTTTTTCGGATTCACTGATCGCGCGGTGAAATGTTGTAGTACTTGTCTTAAGAAACGATGTAGCACCTTTTGATCCTCCTTTTCGGGATTGCACAGCTAAAAAGGCCTGTCACAAACAGTTTAGCCACTTGGATGTAATATCTAGATATTGTATTTAGATATTGGATCTAAATGCTGTAACCAAATACAAAAATGAACATGAAAAATAACACACGTAACGGCATTTTTGAGAGAGCGTTATCAAACTAACCAGGAGAAAGGTTTCGAATTCAACTTCCTCATGACGATTGGGATAAGACTCATCCAATATCGTTTTGATCTCATTTTCAACAAAAGTACCACTGAAATCTTTCAAGTTTGCTAGAAATGGGGGCAAATCTTTCACAGTTACACGGCCCGAACGAGTTTTTGTCGAAACAAACTAAGAAAAAGGATCCGAATAGTCAATATATGTTGTAGGCTACAAAAGTGCGTGAAGTGATGTGTGGTAAAGTGAAAAGAGAGACCTTGGATTTAAGGTTGCGTAACTCCACTTGTGTGAATTGGCTTTGTAGCCATGGATCAGAGACTAGAACACCAACGTAACTAGACATCTTCTCTTCTCTTTCGCACAATTCAATTAAAACCAAACAAAATACTAGGGGAGAAGAAGACGTTAACTTCTTAATAATTTTCTTGTTCAAATCTAATTTAGTAAAAGATCTTGTAATTTTTATGTATCTGTTTTTGCTATTTCAAAAACGAAATCTGATTGGAACGAAAGCAAAGAGAGGCGGGAGTAAGATAGAGGATGCTTTTTGATTAGTATATTTTTCTTAGTTTAGTGTATTTTATTAACTGAAGTTGTAATTTTATAATTGTGTAAACTTGCATATCTGATTATTTTTAGGAGAAATAATTATTATTAGATTATATTTCTAGTGGCTTTTTATAAGAAAACAATTCTCTAAGATTTTGAATATCTATAGGATTTAATGATATGATACTTTTTCCATAGCTGCATATTTTATTAATATATATATTTGGGGGTATAAGTTCATAAATATTTAAGGGATTTTTAGAAATGCCAGTTGTTAAGTTTCTTCTTGTTCCCCAAAAGCTACCACAAAATGATGGTTCGAAAAATTATCAACATTTGTTAACACCTTCCTATTATCATTGACAAATACAACCTTTGAACTAAAAAAAAAAAGAAAAAGCCTTTGAACTTTTTCATTACAACTTGTATGGTTGTATATGTTCGTTAGGAGCCACTATCGATAAAAAAACTATCCTTGTGCAATTCCTTTTTGGACGGATCGTAATCTTCACAGTATTGGAGACAAGCTTGGTCTAGTCCATAATGTGGATGTCACTGAATGGAAAATATGGAGGTCGATATGGACAGCCATAAACCAGGAAAATTATGAAGAAAGATTCGTATCCGGATCAGGTATAAAAGGCTATTTAAACACGGCTCCTACTGCCGACTCATCTCATCTCACATGGAGAGAATGCATGTGAGAAGAAAATAGCAGACCTTCTTACTGAGAGCCAAAAGGAGAGTGTGTTTTCAAGAATTCTGCAAGACTCTAAAACAGATGAGAAGACTAAGTCCTTACTCAGGAGACTAAACCATTGACTGTTGATAATGTCTCAAGCAGCTTAAAGAACATTACCATGCCCCGCAAGTTGACAATGGTAGATATCACCATGCTCGGTACTTACAAGATCACCCTTGTGATCGGCATTTTTAGTAGTATAATATTATTTTACATAATTATTTTTAATGAATTTTTATGTTTTTATTAAATTACTAATATAATTTTTTTTGTAGTATAACACATGGCTAGATGTTATTTCTAAATTATGATCCTACCTTAAGATAGATATAATTGGTAATTCTCATAATTGATGTGTAAATAAAATTTGATTTTGAACAATTAAAATATTAAGAATCATATTTCGTTCAATGTACAAGGTTCATATTTTTTACATGGCCTCCCAATCATGAACATATCTCCCTTGAACTTACGTTTCTCTTGACACTCCCAAACATTCATATTCACAAATTTCCATAACTGTATAAAACTACAGAACACAGAGCATTAATATGAACATGATGAACCAGATACCCATAACATGTTACAGAAGAAAGATAGGCTT
Organism: Brassica napus; assembly: GCF_020379485.1. Taxonomy (NCBI): domain Eukaryota; kingdom Viridiplantae; phylum Streptophyta; class Magnoliopsida; order Brassicales; family Brassicaceae; genus Brassica; species Brassica napus. Next base: position 26,874 of record NW_026014736.1, on the reverse strand, counting down.
ATACAGCAGCCTTCTTCTGCGTGTACTTAACAGAGAAGAAGACATGCACAGGAATGTTGACAAGCCCAAGGACGACTAAAAGCCAGAAGAAGTAATCAAGATGTCCTTTATCAAGGTCGTCTGGAATCCAACCTTCTTTACCATCAGCCGTAGTGAAATACGCCACAAGAGTGAGAATCAACAAGCTCAGGTAGAAGAAGCGCTAAAGCGCTGCACAAGCTTCTCATTGCATCTGGAGATTGCTCATAGAAAAACTCGAGCCGACCAATGAAGAAGAAAACCTCTGCGATTCCCATTAACATGTACTGAGGGCCCTGCCAGAATATGTTCATTGACACCGCATCTCGAGCTAGCTGCAACCGCACTGTGGCAACGACAGCTGCAGCTGCAATGCTCAGGACAGATAGAAACAGACCAATTCCCATTAGCTGCAGATCAGTGAATCCTTTTTGGTGTGCCAGTAACCGTGTGTGTGCTTAATCTTCCTGCTTCCAGAGATTACAGAGTTTTTATCTTCAGGGGGATTGAGAAGAAACTCTAGTAATAGGGCTGCCTCCAGGCTTCTGAAACCTATAAAGCTGAGCTCCAAAGAAGAAACTCACTGTGAAGCAACAACCCACTCAAAGACGTCTCCTTTTGTGATAGTATGCTCACACACTCAAGAACTCACTGAACAAGCTGATGAACACTCAACACTTAGAAGGGAAAGCAAAGAACAGAACACTTTAGAGCAAGAACAAGACAAGAGATTGTTAACCCAGTTACACCCGTTAAATAGGGTGTTAGTCTGGGCCGGGAACTGTCTCCCGGAATCCACTAGATCAAAGGTTACAAGAGAGTATCAGACACCCCACAAGCCCCTTACAAAGCTTCTCTCGGAATCACTCTCTACCCACTTCCCAAGAACAAAGATACAAGTTTATGCTGTGTATTTTGTTCTAACTTCTTGTCTTACTTTATCTCTATGCAATGTACCTATTTATATGAAAAGACTTGATAACCTAGTTGCTTCTGTGATGCCGTTTTGATCCCATCACAAGCACGCTCCATGTACGGAACCAGGCTGTCTACTCTCTCTTATCTTCTTGTTCAGTACCCGACAAACAGCAGTTTGCTTTTGCTTTTATGAGCTGCGGCAAACGGCTAGTCTTTGTGGTCCTGCAAAGAGAAACTCACGTGGTCTTGTCCAAGATACATTGATACTTCTTCTTCACGTCTTCTTCTTCTTCTATCTTCATCATGATCTTCTTTGCTAAGACTCAACAATTCTCCACCTAGCAAAGACAGATCAAAGATAGTCACAGACGTCACAGAACTATAGAGATATTGATAGTAATCCGATCCAGTTAACAGGATTCCCTTCCCGGCGTCTGAGTTGATTACTCAGACTTGACCCTCAGTAAGTCCAATGCTGACTGGAACTTACTGACTGGCAAGATCTTTGTGAAGATATCTGCTGGATTGTGCAGCGTAGAAATCTTCAGAACGTTCACATGACCATGAGCAATGACTTGTCTGATCTTGTGAAACTTGGTGTCTATATGTTTGGTTCGTTCATGATGAACATTGTTCTTTGATAACGCAATGGCGCTTTGAGAATCACAGAACACCTCAACAGCTCTCTGTTCATAACCAAACTCCTTCAGGATGCCTTTGAGCCACAACGCTTCCTTAACAGCCTCATTCAACGCCATATACTCAGCTTCAGTGGTAGATAAAGCCACAACATCTTGTAGAGATGATTTCCAGCTGATAGTATTTCCTCCAAGCGTGAACACAACACCACTGATTGATCTTCTTCCATCAATATCAGCTGCATAATCTGAATCACAGTAGCCTCTGAGAACAAATTCTGAACCCTTTTTGTAGCAGAGCTTCGTTTCCATGGTACCACGAATGTATCTCAACACCCACTTGACTCCCAACCAGTGTTCTTTGATGGGATTCCCCATGAACCTGCAGATCATCCCAACTGGATAAGCTAGATCAGGTCGTGTGCCAATCATAGAGTACATAATGCTTCCGACTGCATTGGCATAAGGCACTGACTTCATGTACTCTTCTTCATCTCTTAACTGCTCTGGTGTAGCTGCACGCAACTTCAAGTGTGCACCTAAAGGTGTTGACACTTTGTTCGAGTTTTCCATTTTATACAGCTCTAACACCTTTTTGAGATAGCTTTCCTGACCCATCCACAGCTTCCCTGCAACACGATCTCTTCTGATTTCCATACCAAGAATCTTCTTGGCTGGTCCAAGGTCTTTCATATCAAATTTATCACTCAGCTTCTGTTTCAGTTCTGCAATAACGCTCTTCTCTTTAGCTGCAACCAACATGTCATCTACATAGATGAGTAGATACGCCTTTGATCCGTTCTCGTGTGCTTTGATGTAAACACAACTATCTCTGAGACTCTGTGTAAACCCAATCTCAGACATATATCCATCAAACTTCTCGTTCCACATCCTTGGTGCTTGCTTAAGACCATATAGAGCCTTGTTCAAGAGACACACTTGATTAGGCTTGAACTGATCTTCACAACCCTCAGGAGCTTCCATGTAGATCTTTTTATCTAACTCTCCGTGTAAGAAGGCTGTCTTGACATCCAACTGTTCAAGCTCCAAGTTCTCTTCAACAACAATAGACAGTAGTATCCTTATAGATACATGTCTCACTACAGGGGAGAATATCTCAGTATAATCAACTCCTTCTCTCTGAGCATACCCTTTGGCAACAAGCCTTCCCTTAAACCTTGGTGATTCAACCCCTGGAATTCCAGATTTATGTTTGAAAATCCAACGGCAACCAATAACACGTTGTCCTTTTGGTCTCTCGACAACAGTCCATGTATGATTCTTTTTATGTGATTCCATCTCCTCACCCATTCCATCTTTCCAGAACTCCCAATCATCACTGAGCCTCGCTTCTTGATAACTTCCAGGTTCTTTTATATCTCCGTCAACAGTGGTAATAAGTGCTTCTGCGTCAAAGTGATCATCTTCATCATCAGTATCCTCACTGAAGTACCCCTCCACATCAAATCTTCTTGGAGCCCTTACTTCTCTTCTAGCTCTGTCTCTGACGAGATGATAACTCACTGGTGACTCAACAGCTTCTTGATTCTCGTTTTGGACTTGTTCATCTGATTGCTCAAGATGATCATGTCCTTCCTCTGCAGCTTCTGTATCTTCATTCTGAGCATTCCCATCAGGTGTAGAATCTCCAAGGGATCCTATCTCTTCCGAGAGATCTCCACCTGAACCTGAATCTCCAGTTCCTTCTGGATCAATGTTGAAAATTATCTCTGAAGTCTCATATTCACTGCCCTGAATCTGTTTTCCCCGTTGAATCACATCCTTGTACACAGCATTCTCTTGGAACATCACATTTCTACTGATCATACACTTCTTCTCTTCTAGCAACCAAACCTTGTAACCTTTAACTCCTGGTGGATACCCAAGCATTACTCCCTTCTTGGCTCGTGGAGTAAGCTTTCCATCGTCTGAATGTGCAAAACAAACACACCCAAATCTTCTCAAGTAACTGTAACCCGGAGACTTTCCTGACCATTTCTTGTCTGGAATCTCAAAGTTAATTGCAGAAGATGGTGTTTTGTTTATCAGTGTTACAGCTGTTTGAGTTGCTTCAGCCCAAAACGTCTGAGGTAGACCAGAGTCACTCAACATACTTCTTACCTTCTCCATGATAGTACGGTTCATCCTCTCAGCAATGCCATTTTGCTGAGGGGTGTATGCACACGTTCTATGCCTCACGATCCCTTTTTCTTTACAGAAATCATTGAACCTCGTGTTGCAGAACTCAAGCCCGTTGTCAGTTCTCAATATCTTCACCTTTCTCTCTGTCTGGTTCTCAATCATGATACTCCATTCCACAAACTTACCATAAGCTTCATCTTTGTGCTTCAAGAAGTACACCCACGTCTTCCTAGTGTAGTCATCAATAAACGAGTGAAAGCCAGAGGTTGGTCAGATGTATGCAACAGAGAGAAAGAGCGATGATACTGTCTTATGGCACAGAAGGCTGGGTCACATGAGTCAGAAGAACCTTGATCTGCTGGTTAGAAAAGGTCTTCTAGACAGAAATCATTGAACCTCGTGTTGCAGAACTCAAGCCCGTTGTCAGTTCTCAATATCTTCACCTTTCTCTCTGTCTGGTTCTCAATCATGATACTCCATTCCACAAACTTACCATAAGCTTCATCTTTGTGCTTCAAGAAGTACATCCACGTCTTCCTAGTGTAGTCATCAATAAACGAGATGAAGTATTGGCATTTTCCTAGAGACAATGGCACACTTGGAGCACCCCATAAGTCTGAATGAATGTAGTCTAACCGATCTTTAGTGTCATGTGTAGCTACTGAGAAACTGACTCTCTTTGCCTTACCATACACACAGTCTTCACACATCTCCATTACAGAGACCTTCTTTCTGTCTAGAAGACCTTTTCTAACCAGCAGATCAAGGTTCTTCTGACTCATGTGACCCAGCCTTCTGTGCCATAAGACAGTATCATCGCTCTTTCTCTCTGTTGCATACATCTGACCAACCTCTGGCTTTCCCTGCAGTATGTAGAGTTTCTCACACCTCTTTCCACTCATAAGAGTCTTGGTTCCATCTTTGACACTGAGAATCCCGTTCTTTGATTCAAAACTGCATCCAAGTTCTTCTAGTGTTCCCATAGATAGAAGATTTCTATCCATCTCAGGGATATACCTTACACATGTTAGTAGAAAGGTTGAGCCATCTTCATTTTTGATTCTGACATTACCAACTCCTTTCACCTTAGACGTAGTCTTGTTTCCCATACGTACTGATCCTCCAACATCTTCTCTTAGAGTCTCGAACCACTCTTTCTTATGAGTCATATGATAGCTGCATCCAGTATCCATTACCCACTCGTGTTCCAGATTTATGTCTATTAACAACAGTGCTTCTGACACATATAAGCCTGCAGCATCATTCTTGTTATCTTTAACCATGGCAGCTTCTCCTCTGCTGCTACTTCCTTGTTGCTTGGACTTGGTCTGAAATTTGTTCTTGTTTGAACAAGTATTCCTGAAGTGTCCTTCTTCTCCGCAAGTCCAGCACACCTTCTTGTTCTTAGACTTTGATCTTGACTTTGACTGTCTAGAAGATCTGTCTTTCCCCTCTGACCTTCCTCGTTGATCACCTCTGTCCCTGACATACAGACTTTCTGCTTACCCTTTAGACCCACGTGAATTTGAACCTGTCTCAAGTTCCTTAGCGTAAATGGCTGCAACAACTTCATCAAGCGTCAGTGTTGTTCTTCCTGAGCCATATCTTAGCGTGTCACGTAGTTGATCAAACTGTTTAGGTAGAGACATAAGCAACAAGATAGCTTGGTCTTCATCAGAAACCATAACACCAATGTTCTCTAGATCCGTTATGAGATGTAGGTACTCATCAATGTTGTGTTCAATAGACAAGCTTTCAGACATCTTGTACCCATAGAGCTTCTGCTTCAGGTAGAACCGGTTTCGAAGCGCTTTAGCAAGATAGAGCTGGTCCAGTGCTCTAATCATCCCAGCTGCTGTTTCTTCCTTCCTTATCTTCCTCAGAACTCTATCAGTAACGCTCAAGATGATAGTGCTTCTAGCTTTCTTCACTTTCTCAGCTAAAGCTTCCGCCTTTTCTAAAGCTTCTTTCTTTTCTTCACTTGTTTCACCCAGATCTGTGACTTTCTCTGTTGGTTTACCAGATTCTTCCAACGCTTTGCTCAAACCCTGAAGATCAATCTGAGCCAACAGTTTGTCTTTCCACAGTGTGTAGTCCCCATGACCATCAAACTTCTCAAGCTCTATTCTTGACGACGACGACGACATGGTTCCGTTCTGACCGTTAGATCTTCAGGAACCTCCACAAGTAACTCCAACCTGTGCTCTGATACCAATATGTGAAGCAACAACCCACTCAAAGACGTCTCCTTTTGTGATAGTATGCTCACACACTCAAGAACTCACTGAACACGCTGATGAACACTCAACACTTAGAAGGGAAAGCAAAGAACAGAACACTTTAGAGCAAGAACAAGACAAGAGATTGTTAACCCAGTTACACCCGTTAAATAGGGTGTTAGTCTGGGCCGGGAACTGTCTCCCGGAATCCACTAGATCAAAGGTTACAAGAGAGTATCAGACACCCCACAAGCCCCTTACAAAGCTTCTCTCGGAATCACTCTCTACCCACTTCCCAAGAACAAAGATACAAGTTTATGCTGTGTATTTTGTTCTAACTTCTTGTCTTACTTTATCTCTATGCAATGTACCTATTTATATGAAAAGACTTGATAACCTAGTTGCTTCTGTGATGCCGTTTTGATCCCATCACAAGCACGCTCCATGTACGGAACCAGGCTGTCTACTCTCTCTTATCTTCTTGTTCAGTACCCGACAAACAGCAGTTTGCTTTTGCTTTTATGAGCTGCGGCAAACGGCTAGTCTTTGTGGTCCTGCAAAGAGAAACTCACGTGGTCTTGTCCAAGATACATTGATACTTCTTCTTCACGTCTTCTTCTTCTTCTATCTTCTTCATGATCTTCTTTGCTAAGACTCAACACTCACGATAGAGAGTCCCATGAAGACGGTATGAATCATGAAACCAAGCCCCCACCCTGAATTCTCTTGAACCCACACAAGCACAGTGGAGGAGACGAATGAACCAATGTTGATAGAGAAGTAAAACCAGTTGAAGAAGGAAGCTTTGTTGACTCGTTCGATAGGGTCAGTATCATCAAACTGATCAGCGCGCCAAAAGATGAGACGCACGGCTTGGTTCCTCCGGTGCCAAGTGCTATAAGGTATAACAATCGTCTTTGGATACGACACACCAAGTTTGATTGAGTTTGACTGCAGGATGTGACGCACCAGCAATCGATTGTTCAAGAAGCACAAAAGAGATAAAATCATTGAATACATTGAAAAGAAAATTGATAAAAAAGATGGTTGATTTATTCGTTCTGGTCATGCCTCCTTTTATAGAGTTACATATTGTGGTAAACAAGAAGAATTGCTGAGAATAAGAAACCTAGGAAATAGAAATGAAGACAAAGACTTTTTGACTAAAATAAATGTGTTTGTTGAATGACTCTTTCACTGGCCAAGCCCCTTGTCTAGATGCATGACTTTGAACTTTGTGGAGTTTAAGAATATGCTTCTTTGGCCTGTCTGGATTGTTTGTTGGTCCATCAGAATGAAAGTTAGCCATTTCTACTTTTACGGGATGTCAAACCAGTTTGCTCATCTCGTCCAGGTAAGTGTCAGTCCATCCAACTCGTCCTAGCCCAACCTGATGCACTCATCCTAAGTGTTCAGCTAGTCCTCGTCCAACCTGATGAGGTCATCCCAAGTGTATAGCTCGTCCAACTTTCACACTAGTTTAAATCAGGGAGACATGGACATTCTAGTTCGACTTAAATGCTCCACATTTTATCTTGGTCGAGTAATGTCATCTCCCTTTACCCATTTGAGCTCCTGATCCTTTAGTTCAGCTTCAAACTCCATTGCACGCTTTCTCGAATCGTCCGGAATATCAGCAGGTCGTTCTGCTCGATGGTCGAGCCATCCATGCACGTATCAGAAACTCAAACTAGTAAAAGTAAAGTTTAAATTATGGCAATATACTATTTTACTAAGAGTGTTGTTCTGGCATTATGCGCAAAAAAATAGATTAGTATCAAATTTATCATCACTGATAAAATGAACTTTAAACTATAAAATGCGATTCTTCAAATGAAAATTCTGAACTATATATAGTCTTAACAAATTTTTCTTTTGTTTTTTGATAAACTCTATCGGTTGATCTGGTCGGTCTCGGAAGGAAAATACTTAGTGATGCATAGTGTACTGGCTACCACATTTCATGACACGAGTTTGGAATATCTTTCCACTAATGTCAAAAAGTGAACCGCTCATCTGTTACGATCCACCATGTAAACTATTTGGGCCGAAACCCAAGTTCATACTAGCTAAGTGGTAATAGTTTAATTTCTAGGATTGAATCGAACCCATAATTGATGTGGATACACGTCGAATCCAAAAAAAATACTATTAGGCTACCACCACTTGTTTCTTTCTTTTGTTTATTTTCATAAACTATAAAATTCAGACATCACCTTCATAGCATTATAATAGTATAACATCATCAAACGTATTACTACAAAGAAGAAAACATTAACAAAACATCGCCATCACAATATCATCATTCAATGTATTCATCACCATTATAACATTATAACCATGTCATTAACATGATTTTTTCATCGTAGTATCACCATATGATCATATTATCGTAACACCACCACCAGCTTGTCATCATTATCATATTATTTTAATTATTGTTCTTACCCCCACCACGATCATAACATCATCATCACTAAAAAACGTTACTGACAAAATGTAATTTTACAAAAACATACGTCTAAGAAAATTTCCGCCAATAAGATTTTGTAAGTTTTCATCCCATGCAAAAACCCATTCTTTCATGGGCCATATCTACAATTAATTTGCCTTAAGTTACTCATGCACGTCTTCCATTGATTTCGAATTTTTTCATATGGCCCAGTAGATCATAATTAACCCCAAACTTAACTTGAATTCTTATCCTTCAATCAAGAGACATTTTTAGTTTTTAACTAAAAAAAAACTAAAAACCGTCTTTTAAATAAGAGATATAAGATATCGTATATTAGCTGAAAAATGTTAAAAAATAAGAAGTATCAAATCATAAATTAAGAGTATCAATTTTTAAAGGATACAAATTTAAATATTTTCAAGCGAAAACTAAACAGAAATTAGAAGCAAAATAATTGCCGACATATCAGTTTTTTCTTCATTTATAATTGCCGTAATATCTTGTTTCAGTGGCCTGACCGACTGATTTATCCAATTTGAGAACATTACGTAAGACAAACACCAAATATTATTATATAAGATGTTAAGCTTAATTTACCAACACGTCAGGTTAAATACTTTCAAGTAGCTCAGATACCTAATTTATACGAAATCTATTTCGCATTTAATTATATACAGTAACAATTAACAACTAACAATATACACACACTGACGTTTAAAAATTTAAGTAATATGTGTTTAATTAGGCGTGTGACTATTTATAGGCCATGATGTTGGGAACACGAACTCTTTTCAAAGAACAAAAAAAAACTACAAATCAAAGAAAAATGAATAGAGCAACTAAGTTTCTTGTGATGATCTTGTTCATTGGAGTTCTTTGTACTGATGTAGGCGCAAGGAAGCTCGACAAAGTGTCCAATGAACTTATGGATCAAAAATCCTTTATGTTTCCGCCGATGCCATCAACGCTTCCGATACCAGTGGTTCCGCCAGTGCCATTACCAGAACCCATATCTGGATTAGGTGAAGCAGTCTCTGCAACAAAAGAAGAAGGAGTTGAGAATGGTGTAGGTATGTTGTCCAAAGACACCAAATTAGGCATCTCTATTCCCAAAACTGCCGCTACCAACGGCCTTGGAACTGAGCTTATCCTTATTGTTAAAAGTAGTGCCAGAAAAGTGAAAACTGCCAATGATAATGCTGGATCGGGTCCTGGCGGTCCTGGTTCTCGTGCAACTGGACGTACCGTTGTAGAGACTTCTGGAACTGTCATTGTTGATGGTCCCAACCCAAGCGCTTATTCTACCAGTATCGCTGACCGTCAAGCTGGTGCCGGTGCTGAAGCGGGTCCCGACGGTGCTAAAAGCAATGGAACAAGTACCGGATATGCCTACACCAATGCGGGTGGCAGCACTAGCAACAGTAACCCTTGAACAATTAATAATTCTCCGCAAAATCAGCAATCTCTTCTGTATTCATAAATAAAACCGGAGATTGTCACATCTATCAGTTATGATATAATGTTACTCTCTATGTGTAATGTCTATTGTATATATATGAAATCAATGCAATACATCCGACCTAACTAATTTCTCCGCTAGTAAAATACATACGCATGTGTTTTCTTGGTTACCGATGCATGACAAAATAGAATATACGACCTTGTTTCATTTCATGCCTTCATCTAAATGATAAATGATAAGCTCAGCGGTTGGATAACGCATGTTCTTGTTGCGTAGTTCAATGATTTTCAGATATATGCACCCTCTTTTTAAATGCAACAAGTACACGTCGACCTCTGAATTTCCTAACATATCTAAGACTAACAAAGCTCGCTCAAGAATCATTAATCCATTCACGTCATTAGGTCAAAAACTTATCTTCCATCTCCTATTTCATAGTCTAAAACATATATGAGGGGAGCTGATGGAAGAATAGCAAATTAAAAGAAAAATTATGTCAAATTTTTATATCTTTTTTCTCTAAAAATTATTTTTACTTCACATATTAGTATAGACCATCAAAGGCTGTTGATAGGAGAGGTCCATTAGTCTGGGTCGATTGCTTCCTAGATTGCATGGAAACTCGGTTGATGACTCTTTTTCGTCTTATAATCAAATTCTCTTAAAAACACATAGGAACGCATTGGAAACACTTTTGTTAAAAGAAATATTTTGAATGCGCCATTGAAACTTATGTTTTGATTTTAGAAACTTGTGATTCTGTTTTGACAACACAAAAAAACTTTTATTTTTTATTTGAAAACATAATATATACATAATTAGTAAATGTATTGATATATTTGTTATTTTGATAAGTTTTATCACATGATAATATGCTTTTTTTTGATAAAAGGTTATAAATCTACAAATATAATTAATAGTCTTTCATTATTTAGTTTATTCTAATAGATAAATTAAATAGAGGAAAAAAATTGAAGTCATAAGTAGTTCAATCGTGTGTATATATATATATATACATTAATAGATATTGTAAAATGTTTATATTTCTAATTATTTTTTAAAATTATGTTTCCACGTTTTGAAACTTTTTGTTTCAACGTATCCATTTCTGATTCTATGCAACCTAGATTGCTTACATCCTCAATTGCATTATAATTTTTGTTTGATCCATACTACTAAAAATTCACTTAAACAACGAGAGCGGATCATCTAACATAATATCTAAGTGATATGAATCTGTCTACATGTATAATATGGCCAATTAATTTATATTATAGATAAAATAAATATAAGATAAAGGGGGTGATTGGTTGGGCTGTAGAAAGTGACTTTAGCTTTAATTTTCATCTACAACCTTAAATACTACCAATCATGCTTTATCTTGGTTTTTAAAGCTACAACCAAAAAATTAAAACTACAGTAAAAACACACAAAAAATGGCTGTAAACATCTTATTTTCTAAAGCCCCATTTTTTTAGCTGTAGGAAATTTTAAAGCTACATCATTTAAAGCTAAATCAAAAATCCTACAGACAAAATATTAAAGTAAATTTTCTACAATTACAACCCAACCAATCACCCCCAAAATATAAGTGATGCATAACGAAGATAAAATATATTAGAAGATTAAGTTCAAAATATGATAATGCTAAAAGTTTATAAGTCACGAGGTTGACTTCGGGTAATTTGACATCTTGGTAAGACTATTAGTTGTAAACTTGTAATTTAACTAATGCATTTAAGTATGCATGTTTCTTGTAAGAAATGCGCACGTACGTATCCCAATAAATACATGTATATATAGGGTGTGTATAGAGGCAACAGAAAACACCACAGCTTACCACAAACACAAAACATCTTAAATAGAACATAATTTAATAAAAGAAATTGAAAAGATGAATGCCACAAAGTTTGTTGTGCTTCTCTTCATTGGAGTTGTGTGTGCCAATGTTTGCGCCAGGCAGTTTGAAGCAGTGTCCCAAGAAACCAAATCCGTCATCTCTATTCATGAAACTACAAACGGCATTGGGGCTGCGCTTTCTGTTTACATTGGAACTATTATTCACGGACCTGGTGGTGCCACCGCCTATGGATCTGCTTCGGGAGGCGCCCGTAGCTATGCAGGTGGAGACTAGAGATGTCAATTGGACACACTGTCCATTGGTTACCGATGTCCAAGCCCATTTGGACTAACCAAATTAGACCAATAAATAAAGCTGTCCAGTTGGTCGAAACCCAATAAACTCCAAATCCAATGGGCTTAAACCAAATGGACATGGGCGGTCCAATGGGTTTCCAATGGAAATCACTCTTTTTCGGCTCTCGTCTCTGCGACTCTCATCTCTTCCCGTTCTCTCTCGATGAAGTCGACTCACGGCGACTCTCCGTTCTCTCTCCCCTCAGCGTCTTAATCCTCGACTCTCTCTCTCTCTCTCGGCGTCTCGATCCGCCTCTCTCTCTCTCTCGGCGTCTCGATCATCTCTCTCTCTTTCTCGCGAGTCGCGACTCTCGATCCGATTTGCCTCTCTCGTATGTCTCTTCTCTCTGTCGCTCTATGTATGAACTAATATATGAATTTTCTATGCTTTGGATATGTAAAACTTATGAAACTTAATGTGTAAAACTTGAAATTTATGTTTTTTATGGATGTTTCACAAAAAAAAATGTTTTTTATGGATTTAGCATATTAAAGCAGAAATTGTATTTGGGCTTTGTGGAATGCCCATTTGGACTTGGGCCAATTTGGTCTGTACAATTTGGTCTGGTACAATTTGGGCTTAAAAAAATAATGTCCATTTGGACTGTTGTGTCCATTTGGACAACCCATTTGGGCTTGGGCAGCGCAATTGACATCTCTAGTGGAGACACCGTCCCTTGACCGTGAGATGTGATCATACTCATTTTCATACCTATGAATACTCCATATATTCACAATCTCGTTTGTCTTCATAAATAAACTAGAGAGATTGTCAACTTTAATTATTATGAAATGCTACTCTTTATGTGAAACATATATATTCCTAAATAAAGTGTATCTAATAGTATAGGACCTTGTTAATAATAATATTATATTTGTATGGGGAAAATCACATTTTAAATCCTCAAATTAGAAAAAAGTTTGCATTTTAAACTTTGGAGTTCACAAGCTAACAATTAAAACAATAAAAGTGGTTACAGTAACATATCATAAAGTGAAATTAACTAATTTGTTTGCCAATTAAATTTTTTTTACCGGTGTTATTCATTATCTGGTAAAAAATGACATGGTGATTACCTTTTAAAAAAATATTATTTTAATCAACAAAAAACGATTAAAATGAATAAAAACATATAAAAAATTGTAAAAATACAAAAATAAATTTCTTAAAAAGATAAAATTACTATTTTAAAAATTCAAAACTTTTAAAAAATTCAAAATTTCAAAAAATAGAAATTTTATAAATTTTAAATATACTTCAAATAGCCATATGCCAGAAACATGTACCATCACTTGTAACATATCAGTGACAATACAATTTTTTTTTTGTTGAATGATGATGATATGTCAGAAACCATCTTAATGAGTTGGTTCACCCTCGATGTCTGAATTTTTATTGCATTTTAAAAAAAAAACTTTAAAAAATGGAAGCATATATAAATTTTAAGAAATTTAAAAATTAAAACTTAAAGAAAATTAACATATGAAAAATTATTAAAAAAAACTTTTTAAAAATTTTATAATATTTTTTGTTTTTCTATTTTTATAAATAAAATGAAAACTAAAAATTAAAAATTTTGATCTTTTAATAAAATTATAATCTGAATTTTGGTTTATAGTATTTTCATTTAGTTAAATTATTTATGTTGATTAAAATAATAAAAATATATATTTTAAAGAGTAAAATGTTAACTGTCCACGTCATTATTTTATCAGCATAATAAACAATACCAATCATAATTTTAAGTTAGTTTTTTAATATGTTATCGAAACTAATTTCGTTGATTAAAATGTTAATCGTTGAATTCTAATAATGTTGGTCACATTTTAAGTTAGAATGCAAATTTTCCCCAATTTAAAATATCTCACTCAGAGTTAGTCACATTTTGGACCTTGAACAAGTGACTAGACATACCAGTGATCCAATAACACGTAACCCACTATGAGGTACTTATTCGTCAACTCTACCAAAGCTCCAAAACACAAAATACTTTTTGTCTGATTACTTGATAAATCAGGGCTATTACTCGATCTATAAATATTGGTTTCAACTCGGCAAAGCGAGCATGGCTATTACATCAGGCATGCCCTTCAATTGGTTTAGCAACAATTGGAAACTTCACACCTCATTAAAGCTAAAGCAGCTCATGTGGAGAGCATCCAAAGGAGCATTACTTGTGAGAGAACAATTGTCATGCAGATGAATTGCTTCTTTCAAAAAATTTAAAAGATGTGGAGCCTCCAAAAGCATCCCTTACGTCCTCCGTTTTTTTCCTCTTGCAAGTAGTGTTTAGAACATCTACAAAAAAACACTCTTTAACTTCAAATATAAAGTTTTTGGTTCTCTAAAAATAAACGTTAAAACTTTAAATTTGAAGTTTTGAATAGTGAAACTTCAAATATAGAGTATCACTACTCAAAACTTCAAATTTGAAGTTTCATATTTTTATTTGTATTTTGGTCCTTACAATTATATAGTACATTTATGACTCTTAAATATTTTGTCATTTTATTTTTTTAATCCTTAAAGTCTTATAACTCATATATATTTCCAATTTTCTTTTATAACTTAAGTTTTACACATTAAAATTAGATAATAACTTTAAAATATGATTTAATTTTCTTAAAAACTAGTTTTAGACAACAACAATATTACAAAAGAAACTTAACAAACTTAAAAAATGTACTAACTCAACAACAGTATTACAAAAATGATTTTACAGAATAATATAATATTTTACATGCAATTTAATACTTAAATTATGTATTTCTATGTAAGATTTTATATTTTAGTATAACATTTTATTAAATAATATTGTTATAATATTTTTATGTATGTGCTATTTATTTATAAAGTTCTATGAATTTAAATTAATTATGATAAACGTAAGGACTATGGTATATAATATAAATACTTTTGAAGTTAAGTTTGAAGTTTTGCTTTTTGCTTTTGGAGATGATCATCTTTAAACTTCAAATATGCATGGGTCCGACTGGTGACCATTCTGGAAACAAGAGAAACGAATAGGAAAGGAAAGTAGAGGAATAGAATTGCTGGAATGAAAAGGAATGGTTGTTTCATCCCATATTTAACAAGGAATTAATTTATTCTTTATTTCTCTACAAAAAAAAAGGAATGGTAGGGAACGAGAAGGAAAAATTATTCCTTATGAATGGTGATATTTTTAAGGAATGTTAGGAAATGCATTTGTTCCTCGTCATTCCTTGGTCACCATTCATACCCATTCATACTCTATTTTGAAGTTTTGCAAACTTCAAAATAGAGTGTCTTTTTGGAGATGCTCTTAGGAACGTGCTCCAATTCTCGATGTACTTATCTACTCCCAAAGCGATGCCAATGAAAAGTGAATCATAATTTTTTCGGAAAGCAAAAAATTTATGAGCTTCAGAACCACTCTGACCCTGGAGATTCCTAAGAATATTTGGACGGCTAGAGATGAACTCTTCTTTTCAAAAAAAAAAAAACTTCACATTTTTTTTATAGTAGTAACATTTTAGAGTATCTCCAAAAGACATTCTATAATTTCAAATATGAAGTTTTTTGAGGAGTGAAACTCTATATTTGAAGTTTCACAACTCAAAACTTCAAATTTGAAGTTTCATATATTTATTTGCATTCGGGTCCCTATAATCACACATCACCTTTATGATTCATAAATATTTTCTTGTTTATTGTTTTAATCCTTTAAAAAAAAATATTTCGTAAATATTTTAAATTTTTTTTTACAGATTTTAAATTTTACACATAAAATTAAATAAAACTTTAAAATAATATTTAAAATATTTTAAGCTAGATTTAGACAACATTAATATACAAAAAAAACTTAACAAAAATATTTTTAAAATTACATGAAGACATAACTATTACAAAAATTTAGATATTACAACAATATTAATAGTCAGGTAAGTTTGATTCAGAACCTTCAAATTTTCAAATATTGTCCAATTGTTTTTGTGTAACTGAAGATGATTGTTATTGTTGTTGTTGTTTTTGATGTCTTTTTTGTACAATTCTTTCTTGTTCATATCGAATATATTCACGAGTATTAATATCATCGAAAAAATTAGTTTTTAGCAATATTTTATGTTTTTCTTTTACTTTCTTGTTCTGATCTAATTTATTTTAAAGTATCAATATTACCCGATTTCAACAACTTTTAACTCGTAATCTACAAAGTAAAAATGAGGAGAGCCATTTTTACTTCAAAATTCACTAATAGATCATATATGCATTACGAAAATCATTTTATGAAATAATATGCTATTTTGTTTGAAGTTTAATATTAATTAAGTTACTTTTATTTAAATTTTATATTTAATAAAATATTTTATTAATTAATATTGTTATAATATGTTTATATATGTGATAGTTATTTACAAAAGTTTTATGTATTTAAATTAGTTATGACAAATATAAGGGTCATATTATAAAATATAAATAGTTTTAAAGTTGAGTTTGAAGTTTTGCTTTTGGAGAAAAATACCTTTAAATTTCAAATATAGAGTTTTGGAAACTTCGAAATAGAGTTTTTTTTGGAGACGCTTTTAGTCCGAGTTTTAATATTTTGTTTGAGCTTCCGTAGAATTTGTGCATGCATGGGTAAGAATAAATAGAAAATAGCATTTTGTATGTTTATGTAGTTTGTGACTTTGACTACAGTTTTCAGTTGTTTAAAAAAACTAGGATACGATATTTCAGTTTCTAGAATCTCAATGATTATAATTTTTTCTGTCGCAATTGAGTTTGATATAGATATATTATATATTTTTGACTTTTTATTGAACTAAAATACAATCAAAGTGGTTATTAAGGTTTTATGAACTGAAAATTGGGGTTTGGGTTTCAAATATGAAACTTAGTCTTCTGCTGTGTTAAATCGATAGTGGTTGCATCATTGCATTGAGAGGATTACGCATAATAAAGAGTTACGCATAATAAAGAAGGTCATAGAAGCTATGAAGAAGCAAGCACTTGGTTTTCTAAGTGGAAAAGCTGGAGCAGACTAGCTTTGCCTTTGGTTAACATGTACCAGTGCCGAGCCGTGATGACTTTTGCTTGTCTTTTGGACTAGCTGCAGAACCGAGGACAGGATCTCGTCTGAGTAGTCTATTGCTGTTTGCTGCTGTCAGAACCATCATACCAAGGAAGATCAAAACGGAGATAGATGAGAAGATAAGCATCATTCCAGAAGCGACCTGATCTTTCACATCTTGCGCATACTGAACTGAGTCTAATGCAAGAAAAGTGATGGGGAACGAGTAAGCCCACCATGCAACATTGAATCTTTTCATTGCCTTCTTGAAAAGATTTGGCCTACAAACCTGATAATGTAAATAAATAAATTAATTAATTAAATGTCTTGTCATGTTTTGATTTTATTTTTCTTGCTGTGTTGCGTACACTTACCAGGGACATGAAGATGAAGAGCGAAAGAAAGAACAACATCTTTGCTAGAGGATCAAAGGTTCCACAAATGGAGTTCCAAGCTAGACTTCCCATGGCTGGTGCAGCAAAGAACAAGAAGAAAACTGGCCTCAGCTTGGTTGGGAAGTTCTTACCTCCCGGTAGACGTTGATAAAGTGTAACAAAGATAACCAAATAGTGAACCATCCCGAGCGAGAACAAGCATAGAGCACACTCCATCCAACCTATCTCTGCTGCTCCCCGTGCAGCCACTAGGTTTGCAATTACTGATACTTGGCTTGCCGGGTTTGCC
Organism: Brassica napus; assembly: GCF_020379485.1. NCBI lineage: Eukaryota > Viridiplantae > Streptophyta > Magnoliopsida > Brassicales > Brassicaceae > Brassica > Brassica napus. The sequence goes on along the minus strand of NW_026014736.1, from coordinate 9,088 downwards.
ATCATCGACAGGAACCTTTTCTCTGTTGTGAACCACTGGCCATAAAGCTTTGTGTCGAGGGCCAAGACGGGAAGAGCAAACACGGAGAATAATGTCTGATACAGAACGCTTTGTGGTTCCATCACTGGAGCTGACTGAAGCAAGATAAGCCATGAGATGGATGGAGCGTAAAGATAGTTTACTCCAATATAATGTGAGAACTCTTCTTTCACCAAGTCAAAGAAGAAGAAACACTTCAACGCGTACAAAACACAGAGTGACAGTTGCGTTGCAAGTGCTAGGTACCACAGGAGATGGAACGCCATAGACGGGAGACTGCTTTGCAAGTGAGACATGCTTAGTGAATGAGGTGCGATCATTATCTTCCATAGCAGAGCCTGGCTGCAGAGAGAGAGGCTTATTCTGAAATAGCCTGCATGGAGACTACTCAATACAGACATCAGAACAATGGGTTTGGCATGAGGGAGGTCAGTGTTTCTCTCTTTAGTGGTCGATAGTGAATCATTAATTTTGATGTGAACTTCTTGCCTAGGAATTTCCAAGCTTTCCATCTTGGTATGTGGATGTAATAGAAGTAATGGCTTGTTTTGGGGTTGTGTTGTTCTAACCTTAGGATAGAGCTCATATATGTAGGCAGGGAAGGTAATGTAGGTTAACTAGTACAACACACGTGATTTAGGGGGAGTTAGTTAGTGCTGGACAAGGATGTTTACTTAAAAGATAATGGAATCCTCATAAGGATGCAAATTTTGGTAAATTTTGGTAAGTTCAGTAACTTGTACAGTACATCTCAACATTTCTTGTTTAGGTTTCATGAATAAAAAAAGTTATTCCAATTAATCTTTTATATTTATTCCTGCTTTACCTAACTGGTACCATTATAAGAACAGGATTATTAGGTTTTCTTATCATAGGATGTTACCACTAGCTTTAAAGGACTGATGCCAGCGTCCCACTACTTATCAAAAATTCTTCTAATTTTCTATAAGATGTATTCAAATTGAGATAAACAAGTATATTGTTATAAAAGATGATCAGCTTTTTCCAGTACAGATTCAGATGCAATAATCACCTGTTGATCAAGGTCAAGAGCCGATGCGTAAAAGCTCCAAGAATAACTCTCACGTTTTCTATGCTGCATAAAAGTGTTGTACAGGGCAAAATCCTTATAGTTTAAGATCGGCAGGTAAGAAAAACCGGTCATAAAAAGTGGTACGTTTATCGATAATTTTCAATAGTTATATCAAGTATTTTTTTTTTGATATCCTGTATCCGGATATCCTCGAAAAAGATAACCGTACACCGGAGTTGAGCCGGGAGCTCGCCGAAAGCATCCAGGAAGACCGCTTTTTCACTTCATTTTAATCAACAGTGGTCGGAACTCGAACCTAGGTAGCAAAACTCACAGCCGTGAACCTTTTATCACCAGGTCACAAGCGCCCGATTATATCAATAGTATTTGTATATATAAGTGCATTCTTAGCTTTCATTTTGTTTAGTTTTCTGATTACGAGACATGTCTATGTCATCAAAAATGTGAGTTCTTACTTAACTTTTCTGAATACGAGACTCCGACTTTGGTAGGAGTTAATGTGTTATACAAAGAGTTTCTAGAAAATCAATTGGTTTTGTAATTTGTTAGACGTATAAGTTCGAACGCTATTAAAAAATTCTAAGCTCGTTTATATTAAATGATTATGTTCTTTTTGTCAACAACTCACCACAACATTAAAGTGTGGGGTTTGTGTAGACGATTAGATTAGCTGTTTCAGGCTAAGTATACCATATCACAAAAGAATAATTAAGAGTGCATGTTTAGTCATTTTCTAAGTTTCTTTACACCTAGAAAAAAAACTATGCATTTATAGCTAAGGTTTAATATGTTTTATTAAAAAGTGTGAAAATTCTAAAATATAGATTTTTTTTAGAAACGAAGGGAGTATATCTAATAAATTATAAAAAAATTCTCTATATTTTAAAATTCATTTTATTTATTTTAACAATTATAGAAAAACATTTATAAACATAGACATAAAAATGTGTGGACATAAAAATGTGCATATGTATCCGTAAACATGAAAGGTAGAGACATGGACTGGTAAAGGAAAAGCATGGATGAAAATACATAAACGGGAAATTTATTTGGATCAAGTTTTTTATTTCGATATTCATATTCATATACATATATATTGATATTTTATTATATTTTACAAATCTAAACTATTAAAACAGAAGTACAAATAGTACTTAGCCCTGAGTTTTCCTCAATAATTACCGTCTTATTTCACTGCCTTTTAATTAATTAATAATGTCAATTTACAAAATTAGAACCAAAATTATAGTTTTAATAGTAAACCAAATATAGCGTGATTCACAATCAAACTAGATATTTTCTTATTCTCTCATCTTGCCTCCCAAGATATTCCATGAAAACCTTCAATCAATTATAAATGTCTTTCATAATTATTTTCCATATTCTGCGCAAGCCATTATAACAATATTTAGAACTGTTTAGCATATATTTTCAAAAGATATGATTTAGTTTAAAAATGTAAAGCAGAGGATATCGAAACTGCATCTAGGCACGCCATATCTCCTCTAAAACCTAAGATTTTTTACCCATCTATATATATACTTAGAATTACCTACTACCCATCCACATTTCACAGAAAACATGTTTACCGCAACAAATAATGTTCTTTGGTTTCATGCATATGCGTTTAAAAAAAAAAAAATTCATTAAATATCATCCCCTTTAGTGGGCATCGGAAACAGTACAAAATCCGGTTAACCGGAGAAACAGTCCCTCCTAGGTTACAAGGGCAAAGAGAAGCTATACAAACATCTTATAGCTTTTGCGTATGCTTCATGAAGAGTTTGGTTTTAAATGTCAACTACGATTTCATCTTATTATGAAACACTTATTTTATATAAGTATGCATTTGCTTATGTGTTTGACAATACGAGATATATTTACTTCGCTATTTTGAAAAGATTCTATTAGTTTCATGTTTTCAATGTTGATTACACAATCATTTACATAACACATATATGCTTCATTGAATCAAGTTAAAATTTAACAAATATAGTTAAGGCAATAGTATAACTTATTACTAAAACATCTATAGAACTATGAGTCGATTCTGATACAATCACTTCAAGTATGAAAAAAATTAAGACCCTATTATAAAAAAAATACTTACCTTTGTAATGATTCCGATTCGCTGGATTATATGTCTGGAGTTTTTGTTTTTAATATGCTAATATCGAAAGATATTATAAGGGTTCTATTGGACCCCGATCTTCAACATGCTGTTCCATTCATCCTCTCAAATTCACCATCCTCTGCTTTCTTCTTAAATTGAGTGTTTTGATCTACCAATTAGTCTCCCATCTACAACGATCTCTCATAGTTAATGTATATATAAGACATAAACACGAATTCAATACATCTGAGGAACTAAATATCATAACCTAAAAGAAAAAATAGTCATGACTCGAACCTTAGTTTTGTTTTGACGTAGATCACTTTAAGAAGTTGAAGGTTAGTTGAAACACACATAATTAAGTGATGGTGGCGTGTATTTCTTCTTTTCGGTTGAGTTTAGTCTTTTGATTAGAAGCGATTAGTAACAACTAACCAGAAGAGAGGATATGAAAAAAGCTTAAATTTGATTCATCGACTAACATAAAACAAAACAAAAGAAAAAATGTTAGGTATGTTTGTTTACTTATATATATATTTACCCATTTGATTAGACAAATTTGTACTAATACCTAAAGATGTAAAATATGGATGAAATCAATAATAAATTAATATCAATATATGTCACATTGTTATAAAAAAACATTGTTTACAAATATGTTACTTAACGAATATTTTAATTTCTATTAGAATCAATTTTAAAAATACAAATATTTATTTAAACTATTAGAACCATAAAATGTTTAAGAGAATATATAAAATCACAGTATATTTCTGTTAAAAAATCATGTTGTTTTGAAAAACATACTAAACAAAAAATTGGATCGGAAAGTGTATATAGTATATACATTCAACAATATAGAACAAAGTTTAAAAACATCAAAGTGAAACACCTGCAACACTCAATAATATAGAGCAATTTTTAAAAAAAAATATCAAAGCGAAAGAAAACACCCGCCCGGGCGGGTGTTATGACACCCGGACGGGCGGGTCAAAATCTAGTTTTAATTTATTGTACAAGTGTTATGTGGACGTGTAGATATAGAAGTGTGGATAAAAAATAATTTGACTAGAAAAAATGTGGATAAGGATTTTGTTGGCCAAAAATATGGACGAGAGAGTTTTGTGCATGTAAATTGTGTAAAACCTCAAATTGCGTATAATTTCTAATTCGTATAACCTCAAATTTGGATTAATAATATGTTGATCGTACTGTATAAGTTTGTTCGAAGTTTAAAATAGATCCTTGGAATGCAAAAGTGTATATAGTTTGAACACTGATCTGAGTTTTTTTTTTGAAAAAAAGGAAAATGTGGATTTAAAAGACGTGGATAAGATAAATGTATACACAAGGACTGTAGTCAGTTGATCATGGATATAAAATTTGTTATATAGAATAAAGAATTCTAACATTAAAAATTCTAAAGTCAGAAATGTGGACACAAGAATTGAATGTTAGACCATCTCTAATGGATTATTCTATTTTTTACTCTAAAATAGAGTAACTCTATAATAGAGTTTGAATTTGCTACAATGGTACTCTATTTTAGAGTAGAAAATAGAGTAATGAATAAAAAAAAAACAAATTACTCTATATTTGGAATAAACCTATTTTTCACTCTATTATAGAGTGAGAAATAGAATATCATTGGAGCATTTCTTACTCTAAACTATATTTTAGTTTTTTTTTTTTTTTTTTTGACGTCAAAAGACCATTCTATTACTCAAACTTGAGGTGGTCTGGGTAACCAAACCGGAATAGAACAACCAACAAAATGTAACTCCCTATGGAAAGATCTAGCAGTCTTAGCTAAAAAATCAGCAGTCCGATTGTGCGTCCGTGGAACGTGAGAGATGTTGAAAGCTGGGAAGCATATCTGTAGCGTTCCTATCCTCTCCAATTCTGTCGAAAAGCTTGGCCACGCCTGAGGGTCCTTTACCATTGCAATCAATTCCTTACAATCTGTTCCAAAGCTCTGACAGGTCGAATATTGTAGCATGTTCTCCATCGCCCACCGTAGTGCTTCTACTTCCGAGTGTAAGGCTGATTCACGTCGGGGAAGGTTCCTTGCTCCCATAAGTTGAGTATTCCCAGAACTATCCATCCATGCCCATCCGCTTCCACTAAAGTTAGCAGAAGATGTCCAAGAGCCATCTAACTAGCAAATATTCCTCAAGCGTACGACTTGGGGTTCCTCATTTATATTATCTTGTGCCCCAGCTTGTACCACTTCATTAGCATCAAACCAAGCTTGGCATTCACTCTCTGCATGTCTAACTAGTTCCAATGTATCTCTATCTATTCCCCTGAAGAGTTTTTCGTTCCTAGCCTTCCAAATGTACCATATTATCCAGGGATATGGATCCCTATCATGCTCTGGCCCAATGATACTATTCTTCCTCCAGAATAGATAATCCATATTTGTGTAGACGCTCGAAACCGGGAAAATATTTGGGCCTGTCGGAGTTGATGATAACGACCACGCTTGAAGAGCTGGTGGGCATTCAAAAATTGCATGTGTGACGGTCTCCTCCACTTCTCCACATCTTGGGCAATAATTATCACACCTCATATTACGTCTAACTAAGTTCCTCGTTACTGCCACGTGACCAGTTAACAACTGCCATATAAGATGACATATCTTCGTAGGAGCCTTTAATTTCCACGCAAAGGCTTGGAGCTTTGTAATACTTGGCTCTAAAACATCCTTTTCCTCCGTTATCTTTAATAGATTCTGAGCCACCCAATATCCAGATTTGACCGTGTATTGGCCATTCCTTGTAAAGTCCCAGCAAAAGGTATCACGACGATGAGATGAACTTATTGCCAAACTCCTTATGAATGGTATATCCTCAGGATGAACATAATTCTCCAATAGTCACACATCCCAATCCTTTGATTCCTGATCAATAAGATCGCTCACTCTCATATTAGGATGCATAACTGGAGCTATGGGGACAGCTGGCCTCGCGGGGTTCGATGGGATCCATGGATCCTCCCACACCTTAACTTCATAGCCTGAATGTATCTTCTGTCTAATGCCCAGTAGTAGCAATTTTCTTGCAGCAGAAATGCTAGTCCACACATAGGATGGACTAGTCACAGCGTTTACTCTCAAGGGAGAGCTCAAACTATAATATCTTCCCCGTAAAACTCTAGCGACCAGAGAATCAGGGAACTGTACTAGTCTCCATAGTTGTTTAGCCAGAAGAGCCAGATTGAACTCATGGATCATTCGGAAACCAATTCCACCCTCCTCTCTTGGTAGGCACACTTTTTCCCATTTTGCCCAGTGTATTCCTCTCTTTGGTGGATTCGAGCTCCACCAGAACTGGGCGATGGCACTAGCTAAATTTTCACATATCTCCAATGGGAGCAGGAAAGTCGACATGACGTATGTCGGAAGAGCAAGCAGGATAGATTTAATCAACACCTCCTTTCCACCTTTTGAGAGCCATCTACCTGTCCATCCATTCACTCTATGCATCAGCTTGTCTTTCAGGAATGCAAAAAGTTTGTATTTAGATCCACTTATGTCTTCGGGGATGCCCAAGTATGTTCCCATTCCACCTTCATTCTGTATCCCAAGTGCATCTTTAATCTTTTGTCTAGTAATTGTATTAATCCGCTTACCGAAGAGTAAGGACGATTTGTCAAAGTTGATACATTGATCAGATGCTTGCCATATCTTCTGACTACTTTCATTACTTCTTCACATTCACGGGGCTCCGCCTTACAGAAGAAAAGGCTATCATCAGCAAAGAAAAGGTGGGATACCGACGGACACGTGCGTGTAACACGCATCCCTGTTATCTTCCCTTGTATCTCTGCATGATTAAGAAGGCTAGCGAGCGCTTCCGTGCATAGAATAAAAATGAAAGGAGACAGAGGATCTCCTTGGCGTAATCCTCTACCTGGAGTAATATTCCCTCTTGGTTCTCCATTCATGAGAACCTTATATTTCACCGATGTAATGCATCGCATGACCCAGCTGATCCAAATTTCTGAGAAACCCATCTTATGCAGGACAGCTTCAATAAAAGACCACTCCATCCTATCATATGCTTTGCTCATATCTATCTTGATGGCCATCCTTTCATTCCGTCCACTTGGCTTCGTTCGCAATGCATGGAACATTTCCTGAGCGATCATAACATTATCAGAAATCTGTCTCCCAGCAACAAAGGCTGACTGATTATTAAAGAGCAAAAATGTGAGTTTTTAATGTTGATGATTGATATCTAGTTATTTTAACGAGTTTATCCTTTGTTTTTAGCTCATTTAAATCATTTTTGCATTTAAACATCACCATCGGTTGATATAGCTAAAAGAGTATTTTTTTATTATAACAAAAATAATTTATCATAAATTAAATAAATAATTAATTTTAAACAAATAAATGAAGCTACACTAGTAATTCTTTCTTCCAGAATCGTCTCATTACGAAGAGTCGATTCTTCCCCTCTCCCTTTTTTTTTGTGTTTCTTTCTTTTGATTTTTTTTAGTGAGAGACTCAGTTAAAAACTCATTGCTGCGGATTGTTTTAGATGTCTTCGATGCATATTCGTTCATTTGCATTTGACATGGTCTAGAGTGCATAATTAAAATTTCAGACTAAATTAAGGAGATCGTTCTACACATTTTAAGAATTTTGGGGCGGTGTGAATAACCAAAAGGTGAGGGACCACAATTGCAATAAGAAACAAAGTTTTGCCTTTGTTTTCTCGAGTTTTTGGATCGACAGTGACCGGCAGACAGTGACCGCCGTGTGAAGTCGAGAGGTGATCGTGGAGTGATGGTGACGACGGCCGAGAATCTCCCACCGCCGAACCTACACGTGAAGAACTAAATCCACCATCTATGGTTTATGTCGTTTCCATGGCTTCGTTGTTTTGGGCGGCGGTGAAATCCTCTTTGTTAAACACTGTTTAGGTCGCTCTTGCTCTTCACCACCAACGAAGGCGGCATTGTGATTAACAAGTAAAACATCGTTACAATCCATCCAATGCTATCTTCGCAAAATCACAAACACAACAACGAAAACTAAAGTTGAATTGTAGCTTTGACTGATTCATGACACAAGTAAATCCAAAAAAAAAAAAAGAAGTAGAAATGGATTTAAGAGGATTGTTACCAGACATACTTTTGAGATTCACATAAAGTAAACTGAAATTTTTTTTTGGTTTATATCAATTTATGACAAAAAGAAAAAGAAATAAGATAAAGAAAGAGGATGGATAACGAGAGAGAGAAAATGAGACATGATTTGGTTAGTTAGTTCAAGGATGTTTTAGAGAATTTATGAGCAAAAAATGTGTATCTAAGGTAACAAATGTCTATAGATATAATTGTAAACTTAAAAAAATGCATCTATGTGTAATTGTTTCAATAATTAATTATATATTTTTAAATATTGGTGATTTACAATAGTAAAAATCAATTGGGGGGTGATATATTCGGATAAGTGACTAAGTGAGTCATGGGGCACATATGCTATGTCTCACAAGTAATCGTTGATAATAACAATGAAACTAATGGTTTGTTCACACAGGGGTAGTGTTAGTGGTAGGCAAATTGAGGATATCTATGCTCGAGAAAATCTACGAAATAAACATATGTAACCACGCGTATACAGAACCATATTTTGTATCTGAGATAAATCTTCCGTTTAGAGATTAATCTAAGCCATTCATGGATATAAAAAAAAGGTCCAAAACGTTTTGAACACACCGCAAAAAAAACAAAAGACAAAACGTATTGGTTAACATTGGTCCAAACCATGAAATTTTTGTTTAAATTATAGACATTTTTTAACCAATGGAAGCAATTATGTTTTCTCAATATACAAAATACCATTTCGTGATGAAAACCAGTCATTGAAA